>NC_056729.1:325164941-325294941 GCF_019279795.1 Protopterus annectens | reverse complement strand
AAATATGCTGAAATGTTGCAGGAAATGGATTACATAGGAGATTTATTTAAGGATAGAGGGTACCCTATGGCTTTTGTGGAAGATGTAACTAGAGATGTCAAGAAGGAATGGGGTAACAAATACAAGCCTATATTAGGTACAGACCTAGATGACGTTAGTCCTTGTATTAGGGATTCAAATGACACAGGCTACAGTAGAGCATGCATTTTAGAATTTAATTCACACGTACAACACATTAGGGACATTATAATGAAGAACTGGAATATTTTAAAATGCGACGATGAAGTGCACAAAAGATTGGGGGAAACTCCAACATCTGTATACAAGACAGGTTATAATTTAAAGAACAGGTTTGAAAAAGGCAGTTTGTTAAAAAGTCATGGTTCTAGGGATGGGCATACTAGGAAATGTGGAACTGCAAGCAATGTCATGCAATTTTGGAAGAAGAAAGTATTGTTAGAAGATATTAATAAGACTGAAATACAGTTTAAGTGGGGTAACTGCAATACCAAGCATGACATATACTTAGCTAAATGCACAAACTGTCCAGAATTTTATATCGGAAAAACCAACAGGTGTTTTAGAAATAGGATTTATGACCACCTGTATAATATAAAAATAAAGGTCAGTAATACCGCACTTTATAGGCATTTGCAAAAGAGTACTAAGTGTAGTACATTTAAGTTTGGTATAACTGAGCAGATGATACCCAACTCAAAGGGAGGAAATATTAAGGCATTGTTGGGAGGGGGAGTAGTAAAGTGGCAATTGTTGTTAAATGCCACAAATACCCCTGGACGGAATGATAGTACACTCATCAAACCAGTTTTACAAGTTAGATGGTAGATTAATTCTGTGTTGCAGATGGGGAGATGAATTTTTGTGTGCACATGGGTTAGGAGTTGTTTTTTATTAATGTTTTAACCATTATTAGTGTCACTATCTGATGTAAGGAAAACACAATATTTATTTAAGTTCAGATAGTTTATATATGGATTTTTAAGCTCTTGAACATATTATTTATGATGTAAATCAAAAATATTGGTCTTTGATTATTTTTAAAACAGTGTTAATAGCAGACATGGTACTGTCTTTTTAAAACTGCATGCTATCAATTAACCTTAATAGTTTTAGCATCCCATTGGTGCCCTGTAGTTATTTAAATGAAGAGAATGAGGTTAGAATTATTCTGATGAAGTCCAAGATTTGATGTGGATGAAAGCGTTTATTCTAACCTTTGTTGTATTAGTAAAGTGAGTTTTGTTTATGTTATCAGAGCAAGATGCTTATTTTTAATAGAGGGACATTGTACTTGTGTTACTGCGTTGCTCAGTTGTTTTTAGTGTTATTTAGTCTAAGTGATGGTCATGCTAGAATTGTAAGGTTCTGTAATTTTATTTGACATTTGTTAACCAGGTAATTGATCTGGTCCAAGGTCCCTTTTTAGGCATGACCTAGGCTGCAATAGGAAAATAATGCAAACACCAGACATTCAGCATTGTAGATTCATCAGTAAGAACATAGCACACATACATACATCTGTAATGCATGCTGTGTCTGCAGTGTTACATTTTCCCTTTAACTTAAGTTGGACTGAGACAGAAATTTAGTTTAGCTCAATTATGATTGGCTCTGTTATGGATAGTATATATATATATATATATATATATATATATATATATATATATATATATATATATATATATATACACACACACACACACACACATATATATATATATATATATATATATATATATATATATATATATATATATATATAAAATATAAGATTAAATACTGTCCTGTTAGTAGCTTCTATTGCCATGCAGAGCATATGCTAAAAAGGAAAAAATTTTAAGGCTGATGCTCATGGAATGTGGATACATGTGCTGCTGATGCATGAAGGATGTGCATACATAAAAATGTGTGCATTCTGAATTAAGATATATGGAATTTTTTACACTATAACACTTAGGCATACCATTATAATATAATATAATATAATATAATATAATATAATATAATATAATATATTATATTATATATGTCAAAACCCCAATGTTTGCTGGCTTGTAATTGATATTACATAGCTCCACATATAAGAACTTTGCTGCAAGGGCTTATTCTGAAAGGTACATTGCTAATACTGAATTTCGGTCATAAATATCTACATAGATTCATTAGGATTAATATGTATGCCCACACAGCAATGCAAGTTATGTGTCTATGTTTGAATAAATGACAAATTGCTTTGATTAATTGGTTACATACTACCTTCCCCAACCCACCCCCTTGATCAAGTCTATCTTTCCTTCAGTGGGAAGCCATACAGCATTTTGGGATTCATGATAGCATATGCAATATAAAAGTGATTGTCCTACTTTGTGTTCTTTGCAACATGCTTATACTCCAAGCTGTTATGTAAAATTCACAATTAATGCATTTTTTCTTGTGTGATCCAGGATCTTTTGTCTGGTTAACTAACTTCCCAGATAAGAATCAAATATAATGCAAATAAAGACAGTTGGATCCAACTCATCTCTCTAAGAAATAACTGGGTGGCAACTCATCGCTTTGTTACATCATGTAGTACTGCCTATTTTTTTTCATTCTGCTGTGTTGAATGACTTCACATAGCCTGTACATTTATTACATTTATAAGATTTATTCCTTCACTGTTTTTACAGGTTGAATTTTGAACTTACTTTTGTTTCAGTTTGTGATTCAGTTTTGTGTGTTTATTTTCATTCCTTATAGCTGCTTCAGCATTTCCTAATTATAATCAAAATAAAATATTTAAAGTGCTGTACATTATATCCATGTCTCCAGCTTAGCAGTATCTCATCTTCCTCTTTAATGAGGGCCATGAATGGCTCCATTTCCACATCAGTCTACAAAATCTGTAGGGGTTGCATCGCTAACTCATTAATTAGCGGCATTAGCATGTACATCAAATCTGTCATAGTTTGGGAATAATAAAATTCCTGCTGAGACATAACTACAAAGTTACACAACAGTTGCAGTGGTTGTTCGGACCGCAATTCACTAACCTGTCTCCTGCAGTGATTTTGTGTATAAATCTCAGCTTCCTTCTTGGTCATGCAAGGCATGACAGGTTTCTGTTAGCAGGGACCTTTTTTTTCCACCTGTCTCTTCAGACATCACTGAACTTTTGAGAGAAATACTTAACAGCAATGCAGCAGTTATTTCTAAGTTCAAAGCTGTGGAATATTGAAGCAAAACACTGCTACTTTCATATGCATCCATTTGTTTGTTCTGCATTTCACACAGTGAATCCTCATTGTAAGCTAACAACACAGGAAGCTACCAACATGCTTAGACTTGAACGAAATGTTCTGACCATTGTCTAGGCCTCTAACCCTGTTTTAAAAGTAACACACTGAACTCCAGAAGGAGATTTGTATCATACAGTCATGGTACTACCATTATGTACTTCAAAGTTTAAAGTAACTGCAAGAAACTAACATCATGGCACCTTTCCCAGTTTGCATAAAAATGTTCTCCCAAATTATTGCATAGGCACATGAAAATAGTTGTATATCTGTTGTTTTGTAAATATTATAAAAACACAGGTCTGACATGTAGGCTTTAAGTCAGTAAAATATCGTTCAACAATTCAAATGGAAGCCATGATTGCAGTTGCTGTATACATTTGTTTTCAAACCAAAGACTTATCATAATGACAACTGAGAGTTAATCTGTATTAACATTCATTGTGTTCTTGGATCTGTTTTGTGATCTGACCTGGAAACTAGCTAAATGTTTCTTTGTTTTCTTTTCAAAAGTTATTTTCATGTTTGGTTTCTTTTTCTTTAATTTATATTGGAAATCCAGTGCAGAAGGGTGAAATGTTGGAACCTATGTTATCCTTTGGCCTGAAAGGTTAAATACAAGGTGAGTTCTACAATGTTCAGCTATGGAACAGCCCAGAAAACACAAGACTAAATCATGTCCTACCAGTAGTTTCTTTTACCACAGAGCATAAAGGTTGAGGAATTAAACCAGGTGGTTAATGAGCTTCCAAATGTGTTCCATGTAACAATTACTAAAAGGATTAACCCTTAACAGTTTAGGATTTCTGTGTGCCATGTTCTTTATTGGGCTTATAACATCTATGTCAGTAGATGTCATTATCTTTTTGTTTACCTCTTTTATCATAAGAAGCAATGCAGCACCATAAACGTTCAATATGTCCATACAAGATGAATACTATAAACTATGAAGAATATACCCTTTCTTATTTTCTCTTGCATTCTGTTATAATGGTTCTTTAAATGGGACATAGAAATTCCTTTCATAGGGGAAATCCTACGATGAAATAATGAGGCTTGCTGAGCATTGTGCATTGCATCATTAAAGTACTTATGACACTAGCTAGTACATTAACGTAGAGCACTGTGAAGTGTTTGCAGTTAGTATCCAGCCCAAACTTTAATGCTCTTCCATTCCCTTCCTCTGCTGCTCAAAGATTTTACAGAAGCTTGTAAACTGCTGAGCTGTTCACCTCAATATTATTGTGCTACCTGCTCTTTTGACATGATGTTTAGTTTACTTATTAAAGCTTCGGAACCAGTTAAGGTGTTAAACTTTTATATGAAGGTAAAATCCTGAGTATCGTGTGTTTGCAAATAAAAAATAGTGATATTTAGACTCTAGATTACAACTGCACAAATACTTTGACCGTTAAGCTGTACTGCTTAACAGACATAGAGGCCCTTTAATCTCAAAGTGGATATTAAAAAGCTCAGTCCACTTTCCTTTCACTTTGGTCAGCAAACTGGAAATCTTGAGGGATAAAGTTCAGGGTTAGGAATGATAACAGGGCCCTCTTCATTTCAATAACAATGTTGCAGACAGAACAATAGCTGGAATTCTTAGACATCTTAGCAGTGCACACTATATTTCAAGGATCCCAGAGCACAATGCAGCCTGTAGTTGCTTAGATACGAATCAGAGATTGCCCCACAGTGGCAGTCAATTAAGTGAAGTGCATGGGAAATAAGTAGGCCATGTTACAAGGACAGATGGTATTAGGTTCAATGGAGAAATTGCACTAGCAAAGTGCACATGGCTGAAAACACTTATGTTGCAGAAAGGTTCCTGGTTGTGCCCAATGTTATGGGTACTCAAGTACACAACAAAGTGTCTTACCCCTTCCATATGTGCAATGACAGGGAGGCCAAGGTGTCAGAACAAAATACCAACTCAGTTCGTCATATCAATGGAAGGAACATGAGAAATAGGAAAGTAAGAAAAGGAAAAATAGCAAGCACTGGAAAATATACGATGATCATAAGAAGTAAGTGGGGGAGGGAGAAGAAAGCCACTCTTATTAAGGCTCCTATTTTTCATATAAGCATTTGATGGTAAATCGGTAGTGAGGAACAGGTTGGGGATTGATAGAGGAAAAGGTTGCAGGGGCACACATACAAACATAAAACACAGACATGGATGGCATTGACTCAAAATGTGGACACAAAAAACATACCACTCAACTGTCCAGATTTTCACAGAATGTCCAGACTTCTACTTCATCTTTTTGGTCTTTTCCTTATAAAAATATTGATATTCTGGCAAATTAATGAGGAATGAAGTCAGAAAATAATGGTAGATATTTCAGTTTCAGACTTCATACCCTTAAGAAAATTCACGCTAATGCAAAACCCGTCATTCTATCAGCTTTATAAGTTTATGTAACATCAACTTATTCAAGTAGCCAAATGAATTCCAGAAGCAAAACAAATGCAAAATCCACAGCAAAAAGCACAACTTCCAGCCATCTTATCTCAAATGATAATTTAATATCAAGCAAAGCTTTCAAGTTATAAAACTCTTTTTCAATGCTTAAAATCTAAAACCATGTCATTTTTTAATATACAAATTTATATTAAAACAGTCAGCCTATCATAAAAGTAGTAACACATCACATGCTCTCATAAGACAAAGCAATATGTATATACATCTGATTAAATACAATACAATATAACTAAAAATGTGTGTGTAATAATTAAGCAATAACAAATGATGTGGTGTGGTATATTGAAGATTTACCCACAGTTGGTGTGGTTTAATCACGAGGGTGAAGCCCGAGTGATTAAATAAAGCCAACCATGGGTAAATTTCAATATACCACAACCATGGAGTCAGTTATTGCTATTATACAATGACATTATTTAAGAAAAAAATACTTACTTTTCTTAAATAATGTCTTTGTATAACGGCACATTACTGTTCTTCTTCTGGTTGTGGTACACTGCTTCCTTGTTTTGATGCACTGAGCATGTGTATGGGACTTGTGTCCCACTCATACCCAGTACATCAATGCTTTGAAAAGGAAGCAACGGAGAAAAGAAAGTCTCTGTTGCTTCGTTTTTTTCTTTTTTTATTTGTTAAAAAAATATGTTTTGAGCACTTTATACCAACGGAAAAAAGTCCAGGCATCTGGACTTTTTTCCGTTGGTATATTGTGGGATTTACAATGGGCACGCTGGCCAATCAGCGTGCACGTTTTGGAATATTAATGGGTAGTCATTGTATAATCCCTAATAAAATATTAGACTCAGCTCAGGTGAATATATTCATAAATGTCCTTGCCTAAATTTTAAAACTAAACAGTTTATATTTGAAGTGTTTGCTACCTGTTGCTAACTGTACCAAATGCGATTCATTCTATATAGGTAAACAAATTGCAAATTTAAAGAAAGGATAGGCTCCTGCTTATCTAACATCCATAGACGTATAGAGACAAATGCATTAAATAAGCATATTATTAAAGAGGGCAGTGAACACACATTTAAATTAAGGGTACTTCCAAGGGTTGTCATGAATAAACATGGAGGGGATATATTAAATAAAACTGAACCAGCAGAATATAAGGGGATACATTTCTTTAGAGCTGATTACCCATCAGGACCGGATTTTATGAGTAGTTTTAAACTGGTTTAACATGGTTACAGATTTTAAGCACTGAAATTTATAACTTGAAAGCTTTGCTTCATATTAAATTATTATTTCACATAAGAGAGCCAGATTCTTTGCTTTTTGCTGTGAACTTTCTAAGTTTAGAAGAACAATATTTGAAAATTGTCCCTATTTTTGGGCCTTTGTCCTCCCATTATTTATGGCTTTGTCCAGATTTGTTGTACTAAGAGGCTGGGAGGTATGATAAAAGTAGCTGGACACGTACTGATAGGTTCATAGGTTCATAGGTAAGTACTAGGCTATCTGCCCAAGGGCATTTATAAGCCTAGCCAGAATGTGTTGGCTTTCACCACCCCCCTAGATTTGTTCCCTGTGCCTCTGTCCAGCAGAGCCATTATTTCCCTGCACCACTGTCCAGCAGAGCCACTGCAGTGATCCCCGGGGTAAATTTTCTGTTTCCCATCCATCCTTCAAGGTTTCTCTTGAAGAGTGTTAGGGAGGGGCTCTGCCTGATGTATATTGGAATCCTGTCCCAAAGCATGGGGAGTCTCTGGGATAGGAATCTATCCCTCTAGCATGTCTTATTTATCGTTGTGGTGAAGTTTATATCTCTAGATAGTGTGGCTCTCTGGAATTTGTTTTTTTTTTTATGTTGAGCATGTCCATTAATTCTGGGTTGAACATGGCCTTGTATGTCAGGCAGAGATCACCTCTGAGTAAGTGGTATGCAACCGAGTACAGCTGGACTTTCTTGAGTCGGGCTGCATAGGGCATCTGTTTGAGGCCAGTAATCCTCTTGGTGAGGTACTTTTGTGGTCTTTCCAGCTGTTGCAGGTGTCTTGTAAGGTACATCCCAAATGGGGCATTGTATTCTATGATGGGTCTAATGAGCGATGAGTAGAGAGGCACAATAACCTCTTTTGTTCTAGATGCCAACCCTTTTGTGATTAGGTGGGCCACATAGAAGGATTTTCTAACCACCTTGGAAATATGATTATCAAAGGAGAGATTACTATCTACTTGGGTCCCCAGATCCCTAATTACATTTTATGTATTCAGGGGACTACCACCTATGTGGTAGTTCACGGGTATGTTGTTTAAAGGGTGGACACGATGATGGGGAGGTTCAGAAGACAAATAAGGTATGGGAAGTGGTGGAGTAATACAGGGATGGAATATAGGGCAAGGTATGTAGTAACTGCCACAGTGGCCCAGTGGGCATCTTACACAAATATCAGTCACTTTTGTGGTTGATGCCATTTGCAGGCTATGCCCCTGATAGCCCAGAGGTTAAGGCTTGCTGGATGAGCAATTTAACCAGCCAAGCTAGGAGGCACTCCATAGTCATGAGGCTGGTATCTGTCTTCTAATGTACCTCAAACAACACTAGGCTATACAGCTAATGCTAGCTGCTAGAAGATAAGAAGTCCATGGAGGGGGGTGGAGCACTATCAGAAGAACAGCATCTACCCACTTGAGTAATTGCTACAGCTGCACCAGTAAACCAGTGTCTCAGTGCCCCAGTGGTGATGACCAGAGTAGGCTAAGGTGACTGCTGCCACTCCTCTGCCAGATCTACAGCTAGACTTCCAGAAGTAGAAGACAACAAAAATGCTAATTAGTGAACACATATGTTACATACATTATGAAAACTGTGCAGTGCAGCAGCACACATAGTACATGCACCCCGCCACTGAGAAAAGCACTCCTGTCTCCTGAGGCATCCTTTCATGATCTCCCTCCAGTATTCTACCACTGTAAATAGGAAGACCTTAGTACAGAATTGGACCTGGAAAAGTTAAAAAAAAAAAAAAAAACAGAAGGAAAGCATAAATAAATAAATAAATAAAAAGATGCTTACAGGAAAACTCTGTCTGGGAGTTTTTAACCTTTTTTCCTGCCAGATAAGCAGGTTGAGATAATGTCACTGCATGATGTTATAATGGTGCTTACAATGCTCACCAGGACAGGTGATGTCAGCAGTACCACTCATCATCCTGGCAAGCTCATACCAGGCATCAACCTTGTTCAAAGGGGCAATGGCCCAGCTAGTGCACCTAAAGGTCCCTACGGAGGAAGGAAAAAAACATTGTTCTCATTCACGCACCACACAGAAACCCTACCTGAAGAATCAATAATCATTCAGCCAGGCCCACCCAAGAAGTAAAACAGTAGTCCTGTATACATGGACATGTGTTCTGACATCACATGACATGGATTATAGTGCAGTACAGCACAACAGTAAGAACCAACAAAATGATTACGTAGTGCAGACTCAGTGTACTATGAGCTTCAAAGATGCCATCTACAAGTATATAATGCACAGCCTTGCCACAGGCATGGATAAGCAGAATAAGACTGTCTGTGCTGATAATGATGCACATTATTGAGAGACAGCTGCAATAAATTCTTTCACTGACAGAACCTCCGCTCTATGAGAAATGAATTAGCCCAATAAAAAGTGGTGGCACACTTTGTGAGAGAGTTCACTAATACCAGCAGCCACGGATTTAAGGGTTTCAGTGTTAAGACCCTGTATTTTAAAACAGGTGAAATAGTCATAGGTTCACAGGTTCATAGTTAGGTACTAGGCTATCGGCCCTAGGGCCCATACAAGCCTAGCCAAAAAATGTACCCTGGCTTTCGCCACCCAAGAAAATTATTTTCCTGTGCCCCTGTCGAGCAGAGCCACAGAAGTGATCCCCGGGGTGAATTTCCCATTTCCCATCCAATCATCAAGATTTTTCTTGAAGAGTGCTAATGAGGAGCTTTGTTTGATAGAGACAGGTAGTTTATTCCAGAGTATGGGAAGTCTCTGGGACATGAATTTATCCCTCTGGCATGTTCTGTTTATTGTGGTGACAAGGTTTAGGTCCCTAGAGCATGTAGCTTGGAGGGATTGGGATTTCTTTAAGTGGAGCATGTCCAACAGCTCTGGCTTTGACATAGCTTTGTATGTTATGCAGAGATCGCCCCTGAGTATGCGATATGCGATGGAGAAAAGCTGTAGTTTTTTGAGACGGTCTGCATAGGGCATCTGTTTGAGGACAGTAATCCTCTTTGTGAGGTATTTCTGTGGTCTTTCCAGTTGTTGTAGATGTCTTGTGAGGTACATACCAAAAGGGGCATTGTACTCTATAATGGGTCTAATGAGTGATGAGTAGAGGGGAACAATGACCTCTTTTTTTCTGGATGAGAATCCTTTTGTGATGAGATGAGCCACGTAGAAGGATTTCCTGACCACTGTGGCGATGTGATTATCAAGGGAGAAACTACTGTCCACCTGTGTCCCAAGGTCTCATCACATTTTCAGCATTAAGTAGACTATCAGCTATGTGGTACTTTATGGGTACAGAGTTTTTACCAAAGGGGATGACAATACACTTTTTGGCATTGAGCTTCATACTGAGGAAAGACAGGACACCTTTTAATGTGACCCTGCACTGTAAAAACATCCGTGAAGTATGGGAGCAACAAAGACATTGAGGAACAGAAGTATGAGAGTGTGTGAACACACCACAGTGACATGACACTGTCACACCGATCTGTCAGTGGGAGGGCACACCAGCAGCAACATGCACAAATGGCGGAACATACTATGTAGAGTATGATGGCAACTATACATTGAGTGAGGCATGTCAATATATTTTGTGATGGGTGAATGGGGTGAGTAATCTACTTGATAGACTTATATTACCATGAAGAAAGGAGTGTAATGCTAGCAAGTCAACAGTTAAAGTACATATGGGAAAAGGGAGAAAATGCACAACACAACAGGAGACAGATAAGTGGCCACTTTTTGAGGTTGGGAAGGAAAACAGTCATATGAGATATCCACAATTAGCCACACACACACATACACACACAAACACACACACACACACACACACACACACACACACACACACACACACACGCACACACACGCACACACACACACACACACACACACACACACACACACACACACACACACACACACACACACACACACACACACACACACACTAAACAACATGTAAACTAAACATATATACATGACTTGTCTTGGACTCCCAAACAAAGCAGTGACAATAAAAGTTCAACCACCTATGCAATAGAGAATTAGTGCAGGCCTTATGCACTTATGGCACATGCATTCTGGCCAAAGATAAAGTAGAGGAGTAGATATGGGTGTGGCAATAAATGGTGCCATCAGTGCCATTGGTGGCCATAATAGGAGTGTACATCAGGTTCAGTGAAGGCCAGCAGTCTGATATTACATGCTAAGAACAAGGCACAGGACATTGCAAGGGATATGCCCACCACAGGAGGTTGACCTACCAAATCAGTGGGAGAACAAAGAAGTGGAAAAGTTCTTAGTGTCCCTGACTGGGGATGGAGAGTACAGTCTCATACCTGGTTGTGGCCTGGATGTGGAAAATGGGCTGGTGATGATGGCACAAGTATCTGTAGGGGGGCACCCCAAGTTAGTATTATACATTACATTGCCATATCATTCAGTGCATGTGAAGCAGGTCTTATTTAGCAAGATGCTTCTTCATAGTTGTTCTGCAAGTACCTCAGATTTGAAAGTACAATGTTCTCCACAACAAGGTGTGTAGGTAGGTCCATGTATTTACAGTAATACTATAAATATATATATATATATATATATATATATATATATATATATATATATATATATATATATACATACACACACACACACACACAAACAACACATGCCTAATGACAGCAGGTCATCTCTATCTGACAATGATAGTAGCATGCACATGGCACAGCTTGATCACACAATGGTGTGATTTTGGAAGCCTCCACATACAAGAATTCTGAGCAGGGACAGGCTGAAACCCTGGCCACACAATGGTATGGTGGACGTGTTGTCACAGTGAGCCCTAATCAGCTTATACAGGAGTATCTTGCCTGGACAGCATCTGTGAACTTGCGCTTCCCCTACCATGTGCATATACACACCAGGACAGACACTTGGTTGTCTGCAGGACTACCATGACTCCAAGTCTGTCCTAACCTAGGTACAACCCCTGGCATTAATGAACACATGCAGGTCTGTGATACAGACACAGATGGCTGTTACAAACACCATTATGGAGCTGGCCTGCAGGATGACAGGTAGCACCTGCACTGACTGCAGGATGATATCCAGTGCCTGCAATGACACTGAGTACAGGGACAGGGAGAATACCAGAGTGCTCAGGCCAATAGTGGCTAACACGGCATCCATTGGTGCATCTCTGTGGCAGATTCTAAACTACCTGTAGTTTGCCTCTGCAGGTTCGGCCTGCAGATGGCTGGGGGAGGATCCACATGAGATGGCCAATCACAGCCTGGATATACACAGATAACATCGACCCCCTCCTGGGAAAGCATCATTGTCAGCTGTAACCACGAGTCATCACGCCTTGCCATGACCATTCTCACATAAGTGGCCAGCAGTGCTCTTCTTAATCCACCTCTGGAATACCTCAACAGGCTGCATGCTGTAGTGCCTGTAGAGCTACACTAATACTATACCCCATAGTAAGACAGAGCAGCATGCCTGCATATGACCATCATATTGGTCCTGGACACTGCATATCTCCTGGTTGCCAATATGGGACACCCCATTAAGGTGCCCCACTCCTGTAGTCTGTGCTGATCCTGCTGAGACTGTAGGCCACCTCAGAACACATTGTAAACATTTGCAATATAGCACATCCACTCTGGAACATGTGATCCCATACTCCCCACAACTGACTGTGAGCCTGCCACATCCACTTCACATGATCCTGGCCCATATGACGACACTGCAGCCACTATGTCCAAATGTTTAACTTTGCCCTGCCAACTCTCCCAACCTGAGTGGCTAAGGTAGTACTTAATGCACAGTTTGGCCAGTCCATCCACTCTATCATATAATTTTGGTTTGATAATGCATGTATCATTGTATCTGGTGTTGTATGTACCATGGCCTATATTTCTGGACCATAAATCACCACTGTGCCAGAGCTGTGATGTATTGCACCCACCCCTGCCACACATGGGGTCCCACAGCTGCCTGTTCCTCATCTGAATGGCTATTCTGCTCCTTTTCCACTACTCCAATGAGTGTGGAAGAACCTGATCACCTGTTTTCTTGCTGCTGAATCTGCTTCCACAGAACTATGCTATGTAATATGGAGCACACTACAAATGTCTGCTTGCAGGTCTCCGGTGTATACTGAATTGCCGCACTGGATGCATCTATGTAGTGAAAATATCCCTTAAAGATATTTTACACTACCTGAAGATGAGGGCTTGTACACATCAGACATAAAGGGGTACAATATCAGGCCTTTCCATGTGCATAGTGCTGTATGCCATCTCTACCGTGGTTTGACAGTTGCAGACTGGTGATCAACATTCATGGTTTTAATCCATACCAACCATATCCTACAACACACAGAGTTGTCACTATTATATATGGCATGCTAGCAGATTGCATGGTAAATGTATATAGTGGACTTGGAACCCATGTACATGTACACCTACTTAGTAAATGACCCTGTGGTAAGTCACCCTGGTTGAAACACTAGTACAGGTCAGATGTGCCCAATAGGAGAATAATGGGAATTGCCTGAGTGGTGCATGGGCACATTGTAGATGATACGCCATGCATTGCACACACCTGGCTGTTGGGGGCATGAAAAGCCCTTACAGATGCTGCTTCTACCACCCTGTAAACTAGGTGCTGACTTGATGACAATGTGTGCATAATCAATGGCTCCCAGGACCTTAGGGAAACTAGCATTCTTGTAGATCACCCACATAGTGGTGGTTCTCTCCTATAATGTCTTGAGAAAAATATATGTTCCTCCATATGCTAACATGCTGGAGAATAATGTTAAGAAATTAGTGCAGGATACACCAGGCTGATGACTGTCAAATTCCTAATGTGTCTCCTGTATGTCACTGAATGGTCCTTGTAGCTAGAATTGTAAAAGTTAAGCATATTTTAGTATCCACATGTTTCCGGATGTGAGCAAGACAATTTGACAAGCTGTATACTATTCCCAAACTACACTGAAATGGTCCACAATCTGTTGGTCTGTCCAATGGTTGTACATTAGGCATTAGTGGTACCATCTGCATTGGTATGGAGGACCACAGCACTCCATGTTCGTGGGCACTGACTGCAAGAATGGCCACTAACACACACTATCCTGCTACAGCTGCTGCTATCACATGCATTCTAGCATCCTGTACACTAACAATCCTGTGATCGATATACATGATCACTGTGGCACTACATACCTACTTTATACATTTCTGAATAGTTCCACCAGCTTTGATGATGTCAGTTGTATATTAATTGTCCCCATTTGCATATGGAGCCTCATTTCCATAGCGTTAGTCATTAGTTTGCATGCCCTGAATACAGTAATATTTTTCTGCTAATGCAATGGTCCCATTTGTGTCCCTGAATCACTTCTTCATGCACATTGCTTTTCTTCATGCTATTTTGTGTAGCCACTGAGCTGTCTATGAATACCAGACAGAATATTCATTTCACAGGGTACATATCAGTTTTAAAACATTCCATCTTCAGACCAATGGGAGTGTTTTGCAACATGAGCACTTCCCATTCAAGTGAGTTTTTTAATTAAAGACAAAGGACATTCTGGTTGGATTCATAGAGAAGTACTACACTTCTCTGCAACACTTGCACAGCTAGGCAGCACTGTACATTGAGGTAGCCACTATCCAAAGCAAGGCAGAGCAAGAAGGCAATGCTTCCATGCAGGTAGCTATACGCCAAGGTACAAAAATGAGCAGCACAACAACTACACAAATGTATATATCTATGTAGTGAAATGTGCACAGAGAAATACAGGACAGAATTCATACAGCAGCTGAATGCCTCTGTGTAAACCTTGCAAGAACTGAAAATATGAGTTTGCAAGACTGCTGTATCTCAGAATAAAGTAATACATATATAGAGACTATACTGTGCAAGCTGGCATATCCCTCGACAAGATGGCACAAAGTGTCACATAATATTTATATAACCATGCTGTTTTTGCAACTGTAGTACTTTAGTGTCCACTTATTTGGACAGCTGTCAGATTCATGAAAGGACAAAGAAGGGGTATAAAAAAGTAGGAAAATGGGAAAGTTAAAAAACAGAGAAATACTCAGAACAACAACATAAATGAGTGTTCAGGATGGTAGGAAGCAGGGCAACACTTTTTGTTTAGGTAGGGCCTCTTTTTATATGAGGAGAAAGGAAGAAAGGGAAGGGTGAAAGTAAAAGAAACCTAGAAAAGAGGCTTACAGCAATGAACAGGAGCAGAGTGATGCAATTGCAACAGCACAGACAATCAAGGATGTGCACACACTGGGATGGGAATATATGGTATGAACAGGGACAAGTTTATGGCAGTCAAAAGGTAATGGGGATGGCCGAACAATGCACTGGGTGTGGGGCATGATGTAAATGGGTAAGGTACTCCAAGTGTGGGATAGTGGGAGGTATAAGCAGCAGCATGCTGTTTGCTACCCTTTCCCAGAGGGACATTACTGTAATCTATCACCAGATGATGGATCAGGGCGGCTGCTGGTATGAGCCACAAATACAGTATAGCTGCCCACAGCCCTCTTCACCAAAGCCTCTACCACCTGCTGCAGTTGCAGCTGGGCTATGATAAGCAATAGGGTTCAGCTACCTTTTGGTGAGAGATCAGGAATCCCCCCCTTGCAAGGCACTCCCAACCTCGTATCCCACCATAGCTATTGCCTCAGCAGGGGTGGGTTGTGGCTGAGCCACCTGCTGTGCAAATGTATCATTTGGACTTGCAGATATGAGAAACAATGGGAAGTTTCCTATAATTGAATCTAGCTTGCTGGTTGACTGAATACATTCAAATCACATGTCAGCATTTGTCAGTAGAAGTAACCCAGGGCAGCCACTAGTCTCCCCACATCCTGCAGTAAGCAACATGGTTCATATCTCATTCTGCTCATGCTGAAAGAGAAATGGTCATATCAAAGAAATGACAGGTATAAAATGCAATGCTGATCCAATGCTGATAATTTGCATTCCCTTATGTATGTTCCAGTAGCTGTGTCCCAGGCAGCAGGTAGGTGTCTGTCCCCTGTACAAATGTAACTATACCTACAACAAAATTATGGTCCAAGTACATGGGAGGTCACACCAGGTATGAAGCAAGCACCCTGACTTGGAGCAGCATAAACCCACCCATCACAGGTCCCTGAGAAAATGAAAATGAATGTAGTTAGCAATTTACACGGTGTCCAAAAAACATAGAGTGGATACAACGTACACTAGGGAACCAGCCCCTAATCAACAGATGGAGACAGAACTTGTTGTCAATGTTAACGGTCTATCTAAGGCCAAGAGTGCTTTCAGTTCTGCACCTAACTCCCTTGCCATATCGACCATTGAGGATAGTGTGTCATCATTACGTTCTACAATGGAAGTAAGCCATCCAGGACACGAACGCTGCACAGTAAGTACGGAGGAAGCTTTTGTACTGTTGGGGGTGAAACCTAAAACTTTACCCCCTGTTTTTAGTAAAACTTTTCCAATGTTACCAGTGCCTGTTCACAAACGGAGTATGCTGCAATATCACGAACAGAAGTGACGGAGAGTCTTGGGATGACTGTGGGTGACTCTAATATTCTTTACAATTTATCTGATATTGAGCTCAGTGTTGAACAAATGCATGTATTGAACAAAGGCTTGACCTTTGTTCCAGATGCTATGTCTGATCATAGTCAAGTTATTTTAGATGTTTTAAGTTTTGCTAGGAATGCCTTGCTGAAACAAATGTTTGCGGATAATGTTATGTCTGGTGAGATTAAGCACTTACGGCAACCAAGTGATTATATGACAATGTTTTGTCCTGCCATGTCCATTTTTATTAAATTATGTGAACAGGAAGTAGAAGAATATTTTAAAAATGATCGGAAGAAGAAGTTTTATAATCTATCTAGATCACAGAGAATGGCACTTGATAGATTGATAGAGGATGATAGGATTGTTATAAAACCAGCGGACAAAGGGGGCTCTGTTGTTGTCATAAATAGAGAGTTTTATTGTGCAAAATTTAAACTGTTATTGGAAGATGCCCATACATTTGTTAAACTTTCTCCTGTTATGGTAAAAACTTTGGCAGATAAGGTGAAGAATATTATTATGAACTTACATAAGGTAGGTCTATTGGATGAAGAATTAAAGAAATTTTTATGGGTCCAACACCCGGTAACACCTGAGTTCAAAGCGTTACCCAAAATCCACAAGAATATTACTGACCCACCCCTAAGACCTATTGTTTCCGGAAGGGGTGGGTCACTGAAAATGTTTCAATCTGGGTTGAATGTGCTTTAAAACCCATATTAAGCTTATACCCCAGAATACTGAAGGATACAGCACAATCTGGTACAGCTTTATCAGAGTATTTAACTATGGTGAATGACAAGAAATATATGTTTGTCACCTTTGATGTGAATAACATTTTTACAGTAATTCATAATCAGTAGGGTATTCAAGTGATAGAGAATTTACTACTTAATAAAACACAACTCAGTACGGACACTGTTCAAAGGATTAGTAAGCTTTTGAGTATTGTCCTGGAATATAATATTTTCAGATGCCAAGGAGACTGCTATTGACAACAACAGGGTGTTGCCATGGGCACACCCTGTGCAAACTCATATGCCAACCTTGTGTTGGCATTTTGGGAAGACAACACCATATTTGATGTTATACATGCATGGACTAATAATGTATGCTTTTATGTTCATTTTGTTGATATTTGTGGGATGGCACCAAACAAGAACTGAAAGTCTTTATAGATTATTTAGAAGGAAGCTCTGAGTTTTTCAGATTTTCTGTTAATTATTTTGAATTATGATGTTTTAAGTTTTGCTAGGAATGCCTTGCTGAAACAAATGTTTGTGGATAATGTTATGTCTGGTGATTATATGCCAATAACCTTAGATTTTTTAGATGTACGTCTAACCAGCAGAGAAGATGGTGGAGTGATGACATCTTTATATAGAAAAAACATGCTGGCGTAATAGTTTGCTGCCTTTTGATAGCATGCACCCACATCATACCTTTGACAATATAGTCAAAGGGCAAGTATGTAGGATTTCAAGGTTATGTAGTGAGGATGTTAAATTTCATGAAGAGGTGGATAGTTTTTGGAACAACTTATTGTTGAGGGGTTATAAACGTGACAGGTTAGAATCTCTAATAAGAAGTAGTAAAATCAAACGTAACAATACCGCCAGACCGTGGCTTAATAGCGTGTGAAACAGCTGTTAATAATATACAACAGATGGTACCCCTTGAGGGTAAAAGCAAAGTTAATATGGTACTTACATATAGCAGTGATGTGGGTAACATTTGCGAAATAATTAAACATCACTGGCAGGTGCTACATACAGATCCGAAGTTGAAGGAAATATTAGACATTGCACCAAATTTTGTATTCAAGAGGAATAAGAATTTGAAGGACATGCTTTGTAAAGAACCTAAGAATTATGCCAAGGGTAATTAAATTATAAGGAAAGTGGGTACATATCCATGCTAACTAGATGGATTATAAGACTTGAGGCTGACAAGCCACCAGGCATTAACGCTGTTGTACTTTTAAAACCTATCCTTAAGAAAAGGAGGGTAAAATACTGAAATTTGATTGGTTGATTCGTATTTTAAAAATGGCTTTTGTACTGTTGTTTGTTATCTGATGAAGGGCATGTCAGCCTGAAAGAGCTTATACAAGGTTTTACTTTTGATTTTATTGAATAAAAGAATTGATCAGTTCTACGTGGAGTCCACTGCCTTATAGTGTTTTTTGGACTTTCATTTATGGTAGGCAGAGTGACTTTGGTGCAATAGACTTTTCGTTTATTAAAATTTACACTATGTGCCGCCAACATCTCCACCTAAAAGGAAAGCTGAGTGCAAGAATTGCCACTAGGAAGAAAAGTTGCTGGAGCAAACCCCAAAAAATGATGATGTAATCCTCTTACAATAGCGTTTTAAATATTGTTGCCTAATCTCCATTTCTCACACATGGCAATCATCAGCGTGTTGGCACTCAAGATCATTAAACTAACCCTGCATTTCTTCCCTTTTCTAGCTATGCCTGTGGCTCAGGTCAACACTTCAGTCAGGTCATACCAGGCATCACCTTTGTAAAATGGATGAGCATAGACATTCAGTAGATGCTCTCTGAAATGGCCATGAGGGGAACATTACCTTGCCCTCTTTCATTCACCATACAGATGCAATGGGTACTTGCGAAATAGCCATTGTCATGTTAGTGTCCTCATAAAATGATGGCACATTCCAGCTGCACAGAGGTACAACATACATACTTGTACAAGACCCCTATACAAGGGAATGCCATGGAATGTCAGAAGTAAGCCCAAGTATCAAGCTACAGCTTATGCCACAGATGCATGGCAAAAAAATACAGTGATCCACAGACACTTGTCACACCCATTAATTTGCATACATGCCATACAAACTGTCAGAAAGCACACTATTTTCTATGATAACTAGTGCAGAACTGCAAAGCAATTTTGACGATGTAGGCTGCAGTGTTGTGAGGAATGGCAGCACTTTTAGTACTCACAGGCAGCTCTGAGGTGATACACAGTGTTCAGCAGTTGTGTGGTAACCCTTCTTTGTCTACCTTCCTGAGGACATGCATCATTGCACTGAAGTTTCTTTTATATAAGCATAGCTATACCAAAATGTGTACTTGCATGTGTCATGTTGTGTACATATGGATATATATCTATATATATATATATATATATATATATATATATATATATATATATATAAATGTATGTATATATATATATATATATATATATATATATATATATATATATATATACATACATACATTTATATATATATATATATATATATATATATATATATATATATATATATATATATATATAATATATACTCTGCCAGCAAAGTAGTAGTCCATGCTACTGGGACAACCTATCTCTGTACATGTTCATCATATCAAATGGAGATGGTGTGCCCTGTCAACAGTATACAGTGACTTATAGTGCTGGCTACAGCATTGTCATGGCTATACCCATGTATTCTTCCCACCATAGCACTATATAGCTGTGCTATACAGTACTATGGTGGAAGTTATAGCACTTGTTATAGTCATAAATAAATAACATTAAGAATTTACCTTATATGTCTTCAGTCAGGAACCACACTTCAGGATGTGCAAACAGAAATTTTATTCTTACAGCAATGGGAAACAATCTTCATAGCAGTTGTTAAATCAGTGTCTCTGAAGAGAGACAAACAACATATTTTATGCATTTTCTTATCAAAACAGGTCATGCAGCTTTATTATGTTATAGTGATTCTGACTAGTAGAAAACTTTGCAAATGTCCTCATGATTTTTGCCTCGGACTTCACATGAACACCTTTCTATACATGATCCACCTGTTTCCAAGGGGTCTTGTTTCTGACCTTGGATGTTTCGAACCTTCCCTAGCAACAACGTACTCCTAGCCTGGAGGAGTCAGGCTAACAAATTCTTTTTTGTATTAACTAACATGCCTTGACTTCATGCAATACTTACTTTTTTCTTATTACATATTAAAAACAAAATGAAAACTCTAGCCAAGATACAACTTCAACTGAGTGACCTCCAAAACGTCTTGTGTCAGAGGCATATGAGATACCCAGCTGATGTCCATTATCATTAGGGTCACTGCGAAAATATCCCAAACAACAAACTAAAACAATGAATGAGAAGGTCACTGAAAAATGAATCAGGAAAAACAAAATGAAAACTCCAGCAAAGCTATAACTTCAACTGAGTGACCTCCCAAACCTCTTGTATCAGAGGCACATGGGATATATGCAAATGATCCCTAATGATAATGGACATCAGCTGGGTATAACAGCCCTGTGTTTCTAATGCTTAGTCAAACACTCTGCTTGTGCTGTGCTGATGAGGTCATAACAAGGCCGAAATATGCATATCCGCAGCTAGTGGGGTTTGGCTGTATTGGCCTGAAATTGTCCATTAAAATAAAGAAACAAGTCATGGGCATTCAGAATTGCCAATTAGCTGAAACACCTGATGTTCATAAGGATCATTTGCATATATCCCATGTGCCTCTGATACATGAAGTTTGGGAGGTCACTCAGCTGAAGTTCTAGCTTTGCTGGAGTTTTCATTTTGTTTTTACTGACTGGTTTTTCAGTGACCTTCTCACTCATTGTTTTATTAAATATTAAAAGAATGCAGTTAAGACACAGTAATAAGTTTAGCTTTTGAAGCTTTATTTTTCCCAGCCCTGCATACAAATTGTATTTGCTTTTTAACAATCATATTATAGCATCATTAATTAACTGAAATTAATATACATTTTAATAAGCTGATCTTGTCCCATAACATTTTCCTCTCTCTGACACTATCAGTTATCATACCATACATGTAATTATATTTTTATTTTTATTTTTCTTAACTTAATAAAGTATGCCTCTGCATCGTAATAGTCATCTTCTGTCATACTAGAATTGTCATTGATTGGTGCATGCAGTGGCATTTCTGAGGTTACACAGTCTTTATAATAGAAAATACCAAAATGATCACAAATATAATAAAAAGTAAAATGACAATGCCCTGGATTATGCTAGTTCCCAGATTACCAAAAATACTGGCCAACCATCCAAAAGGTGTCCATTGTTTTGATGTGCTGGCCAAATCTTTGGCCCTTTACTCCATGAAATTTGCCATTTTTTCCCGTTCATCATGATAGTCACTAATAAATGAACAGCAATGACTCCCTATGAGGGCACATGACCCCCCTTTTGCAGCAAGCATTATATCAAGTGTTATTCGATTCTGTAATACCACAGTTCGCATTTCAGTCATTTCTCAATTTGCCATCCTGATGTGATGTGAAGTTTCATTGGCCACCTGCTGTAGAATTTGAGCAAGCATTGTGATTTCAAGCATTGTCCTCTGCATTCCATACCCAGGATTAAAAATTGAAAATTCTTGCTCTGCCCAGTGGATTGCTCACTTATTTCTCAGTCTACCTGCTGGTGGGTGTTCGAAATGTTTAATAGCAGGAGTAATATAGCCTACAAAGCAACATCCAGACCAGTTTGTAGGCAACCAGGGGTAGGCACGATCACCACAGATGTAGTAACGGTCACTTATCATACCCATGCCACACCCCCAGTCATATTTTTTTAAGTGCAAAGAGCCTAACACACTTTCATGCCTGGTGTCATTAAATTTGCTTTTTCCCACTGGTACAGTCCCCTTTTTAGCATAACAACTGTCTCCATGATGTGTGGTCGCAAGTTGAAGAGACACAACCTTTGAAAAATCAGTTACAATATACCAGGTTAAACTGATGTCATTAAGGTCCTTTTCAAATGACACGTGATGCAGGGATGGGAATCATAGGAATCCCTGCCTTAGAATGATGAGGTATATACAAACATATTCAGCAGTTTGTTTTGATTAGATTTTTGGCATATTACCAAAGGACCAGCAAGACACTGTTTTCTCTTGACTAGTTTATAGAAGGAAACAGCAGCATAAACAAAGAAAAAGTATGTGTTGTCACTGGAATCATCATGAACTGCTACTAAATAAATCATCATCTGTCATACCTTGATCTCCCTCTGTTGGCTGCAATGATTCATCTGGGGTCCCCACATGACAGGTCTTCTTGCAATGAGATGAATGGATCCATGCTGGTAGTCCTGCACAGTGAACTACAGTCAAGTGGTTAGCAGGGCCTGAAAAGGGTCCTTCTACCTCAGACTGAGGTTGTTTTTCCTCTGGAAACTTTTCACGTACACCCAATCACCCAGTTGTAGTTGATGACAGGGCTGGTCAGGATATTGCTGCAAAATATTATGGAGTTTCCTGCAGTAAGAAACTATTGCATCATCTGGCAAATTTAAATCGGCATTTCCCACTGGAGAGGTAGCTGGAAGGGCCATGGGTCTCCCCATTAATATTTCATATGGATTCAACTTCCTGGTAGCATTCAGTGAGGCCCTCATATTCATTAATGCTAACGGGTGGACTTTGGGCCACTTTAAATGGGTATCAGCACAAATATTCAAAATTTTATTTTTAAGGGTCCTGTTTACCCTTTCCACTAATCCAGATGACTGGGGATGGATGGGACAGTAAAGACAACTTAGTATTAAAGGCTTTACATAATTCTTTAAACAATGCATTGTTAAAATGTGTTCCCTGGTCACTGTTGATAATGCTTGGTATACCGAATGTCAGTATAAATTCAGATAACAGTTTTTTAATAACTGTGACTGCATCAGCTTTGTCACATGGGTAAGCTTCCACCCATGCTGAAAACATACATACCACCACCAAAATAGATTGTAAATTCTTAGTCTTAGTCATCTGGATGAAGTCAAGCTGTACGTTAACAAAAGGTCCCCAGGGTGGAAATAAACATGCAGATTTGCTGTTGGCATGTTTGCTTATGTTATACTCCAAACATATACTACAATTTTGCACATACTGAAGTATCAAAAAGGAGACATGAGGGGCATACCAACTTCAGGTAATTTGATAAAATAAAGCTGTCTTACCTGTATGGGCCGGCAGATGATATGCCCTAACCAGGTAAGGTCGCAAAGAGCCAGGTGCCACCAGCTGTCCGTCTGGATGTCACCATATGCTATCAGAGGATTTCCTACATCCATTCTTGAGCCACCTCAGAACTTCTCCCTGTGATGCTTCAGCATGAAAGGCTGACAACTTTTTAAAGTCAAGCACATCATTACTTTTGTAGTTTGTTATCATTAACATACACAGATTTTTGCAACAATTTACAACTGCTTGTTTAGCAGCTTGGTCTGCTAAATTGTTACTTTTGGTAATAATATTCTGTCCCTTTTGATGTGCACAACATTTGATTACAGACAGCCTCTTAGGTAGCAAAAGTGCATCTAACAAGGATTTTATATGCCCTGAATTTTTAATTTGATTTCCTAAAGTGGTCAAAACCCCTCTCTCTCTTTCCAAAGTTGCCCAAACTCATGTACCACCCCGAAAGCATAACGGCTGTCTGTAAAAATATTGGCCACCTTGTGTTTGGCTAAGTCACAGGCTTTTTGCAAAGCCACTAGCTCAGCTATTTGAGAGGAGTGAACACCCTCTAATCTTTGTTGCAACAATAATGCCTCCTTGGTGCAGACTGCTATTCTCAAGATCAACTTCCCTGTTTGATTTCTTCCACAGAGGCTGTCTACTTACAAATTCAACTCAGCATTGGGTATAGGAGTGCCTTTTAAGTCCTCCCTAGGAGAAAGCAAATAGTTAGTTGCACTCACACAATCATGCTCTTCACCATCCTCAGCAGTAGGCAACACAGATGCAGGATTTAGAACAGGACAGCGGATCAGAGAGATAGATGGATCAGAAAGAAGTGTAAGTTCATATCTAGTTAGACGTGCAGTCCAGAGTTGTTGACTTTTGATTTTAAGCAAAAGAAATTATACAGAATGAGGGACAGCTACTGTGAGATCATGCCCAAGCACCAAAAATTTTACCAAATTAACTAGAATGGCAGCGGCAACTGCCCTTAAACAGCGTAGAAAACCTTTAGCAACAGAATCAAGTGCTGTGCTGTAATAAACTAATGGACGATAGCTGTCCCCATGTTTTTGTGCAAGTACTCCTTGAGCAAATCCATTTGTTTCATGACAAAATAAAATAAAAGGTTTATTATAGTCTGGTAACTCTAAAGCTGGGGCAAGAGCTAAAGCTTGCTTCAAGTTCTGAAATGAATTTTCCTCTTCACTATTCCAAAGGAGAGGCTCTGGTGTATCCTGCTTTAAAAGATTTGTCAAACGTTTGGCAACTTCTGCATAGTTAGTGATCCACTGTCTGCAGTATCCTGTCATACCTAGGAAAGATCTAAGCTGTCTTGAGTAGTGAGATGTGGGGCCTTAGATATTGCATCAATGCGAGATGGTAACACTTGCCTGCTACCCTGAGATATTAAATGACCAAGATAATGTATGTGAGATGACCACAATTGTAGTTTTCCTCCAGACACTCTGTGTCCCTTTTCTGCAAGGATAGTCGGAAGATGCAAGGTATCCTGCTGACATTGCTGAAAGGAATTTGATGCTATCAGTAAATCATCTACATATTGTACTAACACAGACTCACCTGGAAATGTCACATTTTCCAAATATTTTTTTCAGAATTTGAGAAAATAATGAAGGAGATTCAGTATATCCTTGTGGCAACCATGTCCAGGTATATTGCTGTTTCTGATAAATAAAAGCAAACAGAAACTGACTGTCACAGTGAATAGGTATAGAAAAGAATGCTGAACATAAATGTATTACAGAAAACTAACTAGCTATAGGTGGTATGCAACTCAGTATTTTTGCTGGATTTGGAACAACAGGAAAAGTGGGCAGTACTGCATTATTTACAACCCTTAAGTCTTGTACAAATCTGTAAGTATCATTCCCTGGCTTTTTCACTGGAAATATAGGAGTATTACAAGGGCTTTTACCTGGTATTATCATTCCTTGCTGTATCAGAGATTGAATTACAGGTTTGATTCCCTGCTCTGCTTCCGGCTTTAGTGGATATTGTGGAACTTTAGGGAGAGGCTTTGATGGGTTTAATTATATTTTTACTGGTTCTGCTGATTTCAGTATACCTACTTCATTTGCATGCTTAGCTCACAAGTTGGCAGTTATCTGTTCTGTAGTAACTCTCTATCTGCCTGTATGCTTTCAGCAGACTGTTCCTCAGCTTCTGCTAAAACTGTCAATACTTCCCCCTCTGATTCTGTTGGAACATTTAGATACACCCCTTTTGGGGTGCAGTAAACAGTACAACCCAGCTTGCATAACAAATCTCTTCCCAGTAGGTTTACAGGTGCAGTAGTACTCAAATTTAAAGAATGCTTTTCTTCAATCTAAAGAAAGACCTAAAGAAATGGGGATAGGTTCTGAAACAGGATACGTAACCATAGTATTTGTTACTCTGACTGCCTTGACTTTATACTCTGATACTGGTATTTGGCTATCTGAAGTAATTTTTAACACTGACCTAGTGGCTCCAGTGTCCACCAGAAATGGGGTTTTCTTTGAATTTATTTTCATCTTAATGTGGGGTCCATTTTGATCTATTGGCAGTATAGGGGTTAAGATTTACTTCTGTGTTATTTCCTTGACCTACTCAATATGGAGCTTCCTGACTTCTTCCAATTTGAGGAGGTGGCAGAGGAAAAAATGCATTATTATAATTTGGTTGCCATTCAGTCCAAGTATCTTGGACTCTTTGCATTTGTCTGTTTGGGCACTCCCCCCTCCGATGTCCTGTTTCTCCACAATTGAAGCAAAATGTGTTAGATGAAGCTGGAGGGGCACTGCCAGGTCATTGCTGCCAACCAGCTGCACCTTGTTCCCTTCGACCAGCACTTTGCTAAATCCTCTAGCAATTCCTCTACCCCTTCCCCTACTTCTACCGCGACCCCTTGGGTTTTCCAGCTGCCTGATTTGTAAAGTTAACAGCTTATCCTCAGTATCCTTCTTTCATTTTTCCTGATACTCTGTGCAGTGATTTGCTGCACTTAATAAAGGCTCTAAGTCCTTTACTTGCCAGTCTATGAGCACTTGCTTTATTTGGTTTTGTACAGGGGCTTGCAGACCCTGTACAAAGGCTGCTGCAATAGCTGGCTTAGCTTGCTCTTCTGGGTCTGGTCTTCCTGAATGTCTAGCAAATACTGTTTTGAGGTGACTCAGGTAGTCTGCAGGAGCTTCCCCTTTATTTTGTTTACATGCCTGTATTTTAGACTAGTCAGTCCTAACTTGACACACATCCATAATTTTGGTTAACAATGCTGTTTGTTTATCTGTTAATGCATTCCCTGTGAGAGTGAAATCTGTTATCTCAGCCTTTTCCAGTAACTGTGTCCTTATTTAATCTGAAATAACTACCCTCAGCAGTTGATTTAAATCTGTCAAAGTAGGATTGTAACATTCGATTATAGTTTTTAATTTTTCTTTGAATTTTAATGGATCTTCTCTAATATCTGGAAAATTTGTAGACATAGTATGCAAATCAGCAGGGGTCCAAGGACGGTGAACAAGTTCCCTATTGTTAGCCCCCAAAATTTCCCCGAGAGGTGCCAGTAAATCCCCTCCAAAGGTTGTAATCTCCTGTTGTACCCTGCCATGTGAGCATGTATGGTCAGATTCTGGAGTGTCAAATACTAATGCCCCTGTTGTGGAAGTAGAAGCTATCTGAGAAGGATAGGAAGAAGAACCCCCCTCTACTACAGATGCCTGTTCAGAAGATGAAGATTGAACAGGGGAACCAGTCTGAGATGTACCAGTATCACACAAACTAGGTGTCCAATGGACAGTAGACTGAAAGGTAGGGGTTTGAGAAACAACAGTCTGTACAGGAGGTACTCATACTGGTGCATATGGGGGTGGGGGTGCAGTAGCTACTGGAGGATTATCATCCTCTTCAGAAGTTTCTGCTTTTTGGCCATCTTCAGTTTGTTCCAAACCTGCTAAGACAGGATAAAGGGATCCCTTTTTACTGGTCTGTACTGCCTTTTTAACCTCTTTTACTTGTTGCAACAATTTCTTATTAACATCCTGCAACCCTCTTAATGCTGACTCCTTTTCTCTTTTAAACGCTTCACTGTACCAGGAATAAAATGCTGTCATTTGTTCCCCACTTACTTTGCTTTTCTTCCAAAATACCTTTCAATGTCAGCAATTTAGTCTTATCATAAGTTCCATTTAATGGAAATACCCTACCAGCACAATTCTGAGTAAGCTGAAACCAGTCATGCAAATATTTACAACTGTCCTTCCCATAGTTAAAATACATAAAATATGCAGGTGTTCACTTTTTAGGGATTTAACCTTACTTGCTTATCTTTGCTCCCATTTTTCTTATTTTATAAGTAAGTAATAATAAAGATGTTAGGCTTACCTTACAACTCCTGGATCCTAGCGGTTTCAAAGACAGAAAATAACTGCAGTAATCCACACACCATACAGGGAGGGTAAGGTAGGAAGTCTATCGGTGTGCAGCAACAGAGGAGAGATTTCAATCAGCCTTTTCCCACAGCACCCCCTTTGCTTTTGTCCTAGAATGAGCTCAAAAATTACAGCTTCAGCATTGCAGTTAGCATAACAGGATGGATAGGTACTGTGTCCAGAACTGACCACTCTTTCTGATCCTCCTTACTTCCACGCAATTACACTTTTAAGTCTCAACATGCTTTTGGGCTCATGAATTTATTTTAACAACACATACCTGTATGTCCTATCATGCCGTAGGCTCAGGAATGTGTTTTAACAGTATATGGTCTATGTCCTAATCATGCAGTGAGATCATGAACTTGTTTTACCAGTATATAGTCTATGTCCCAATCATGCGGTGGGCTCATGAACTTGTTTTAACAGTATATAGTCTATGTCCCAGTCATGCAGTAGGTTCATGAACTTGTTTTGACTTTACCTTTAACTTTTTCTTTTCTTTCTCTCGTACATTCATACACTGACAAAATAAAACATCTCTCATACTTCTTACCTTTCAATCCTGAGGGTACCACCCTCAACACAAGGCACCTCCTTGTGCTAATTTGTCTTTACTGTATGTGCGCATACATTTGCTATTCTCATTTGCTGGGGGTCCTCCCACTATTACTTGTATATCTTATAAACAACTCAGTCAAACAAAAGCATGGTCATGCACTTATTCTACAAACACTGTCATACACTTATTCTACAAACAAAGTCATGCACTTATTCCACATTTTGCTAAAATTGTCTAAAAGAGAGAAGGAGAAAAAAAAACACAAGCCAACCCTTTCCCCTTACAAAACAATTTCCCTGCCAAGGCTAGTATGTTTGCACACCCTGAAGAGCTGCACATCTGAGTCTCTGACTATTCCATACAAAGCAGTGTGGAATTCACAGAAAATCTGTGATGGCCCTATTCCAGAACTGCCCTTCAGCAATACTAAAGTTCAGATTCGAGTCACGGCACCAAATTGTTATAGTCATAAATAAATAACATTAAGAATTTACCTTGTATGCCTTCAGTCAGGAACAACACTTCAGGATGTGCAAACAGAAATGTTATTCTTACACCACTGGGAGACAATCTTCATAGTAGTTGTTAAATCAGTCTCTCTGAAGAGAGACAAACTACATCTTTTATACATTTTCTTATCAAAACTGGTCATGCAGTTTTATTATGTTACAATGATTCTAATAGAAAACTTTGCAAATGTCCTCATCCCTCGTGATTTTCACCTCAGACTTCACATGAACACCTTTCTATGCATGATCGACCTGTTTCCAAGGGGTCTTGTTTCTGACCTTGGATGTTTCAAACCTTCCCCAGCAACAAGCACTACCAGCCTGGAGGAGTCAGGCTAACAAATTCCTTTTTGTAGTAACTAACATGCCTCGACTTCATGCAACACATACTTTTTCCTTATTATATCTTAAAAGAATGCAGTTAAGACGCAGTAATAATTTTAGCTTATGAAGCTGTATTTTTCGCAGTCCTGCATACAAATTATATTTGCTTTTTAACAATCATATTATAGCATCTTTAACAAACTGAAATTAATATACATTTTAATAAGCTGATCTTGTCCGATAACGCACTGCATAGCTGTGTCACTTGAGTTCCTCAAGTGTTTCCCACTGTTAGCACCAGGGATGATTTCCTTCCCACATACATCCCTCTAGGTTCTACCAAAGTGAGTGGGCTCACAAGAGAGTTCATATATGGCAATGTTTGGTAGGTACAATAGTCATATGTATTCCCATTTGTTCATCTAACTATAGTATAACATATCCTCTAACTGCACCTGTGGTAAAATATACCTTGGTCCCCCTGAGTAACAGTGGCATAAAGGGACTCATTCTCAAGCTGGGCTGCCTTTTGTTGTGTATTCACAGTGTTTATTACTGAAGCAGTGACACCAGTAGAGGCTGAGGCAGGACAATAGGCAGATGGCTCCTGTGCAGATGCTAATCATGGTGATTAGCCACAGATACCCAAGTCACACTTAGATGATACTGTGGCACTATTTGTGTGTCTCCAGCCTGGGTCAACATCCATCTGTAGTTTGGGCTGAAGGTGTAACTTGAGGCTATACAGTATGTGCACTCACCATACAGAGTGACATGGCGGCTCCCACAGTTGAGAGGAATAGTGGTGCTTTACCTGTGGCTGTGGCAGGATATGAGTGCTCTTTATCTGATATGGATATACCCAGGATATACCTACCATAGTACAGCCTCACAGGGGTATCCAGTGCCATCACACATCACCGGTAGTCACTGACTTGCAGACAGTGCTTGGGAACAGTCAGCAGATAAACCAGGCTATCATCCAGACACAGTCTGTATCTATCCAGTTCATCATGGAGGTGGTGGCTAAGTTGAGTAGCACTTTTGTGGATGTTGCCCAACACTTCCAGCTGTTTCATGTATTTATTTATTTATTTAACATTTGTTTACAGACCAAGTCTGACTTGGAAAAAGCTAATTTTAAGCGAGGGCCTGGGGAGAAATGCTCCAGACACATGTCTTTGTAACATGGGAGGAAACCGGAGCATATAGAGAAAACACACACAAATGCAGGGAGGACATGCAGACTCCACACAGAAGGCACTCCAGCCGAGAATTGAACCAAAGAAATTGCTGTGAGGTGACAACACAAACCGCTGCACCACTGCACCATCATGAAGACATAGATCTGTTTTATATTTATTTTATACATTGTTAACTTGGTAAACCTGCTAAATATGTTTCCCTTTTCAAGAGTACCTAGGAGAACTGCCTGGTTAAATGAATTGCATAGTCACACAGTAGGTAAACAGAAGTGGAAAGGATAAAACCCTGTTCCCTCGACTACAGAAAACATCTCATTAACAACTCAGAGCCTACATTTTCAGTGCTGTCAGACTCCTCTGGGCTAACTGTCATATGATCCCTAGGACATAGTAATGACTGGTCTTGTAAGACCTGTGGTGCCACATACCACTTCCATGTTATCCTACATGAGAAGGATTGATAGTGAAGCCATCACTGCCCAGGCACAAGGTCTGCTGCACCAGGAGAGCACAGTGGCCCCAGATCACAATCATATAGTGATATTCAACCGGCAGCTCTGAAGCAAACAATCACTGACATAAAGTACTTTTCATCTTCAGACCCCCATCTTCATCTCCTCTGACATGCCGTATATCCAGTGTGTGTGAAAGGAACCATATGCCATTGTGTCCCTAGTCACCTGAGCACAAGATATTTACTGTGATTCGCTCCAACATCCTTTCGTGTGGTTTCTATGGAAAAGTCTAATGCGCACTGTGGTCTGACCATGCAGTGATCAGCAGAACCTAATATTAAAACTGCATGGAACATGTCTGTGCTGTGTGATGCTGCATTGTCACTGTCTGCTCATCTGGTCCATAGCTCTATAAATCACCACTTTGACTACATTACAATGTAATGCACCCATCACTGTCTGGGAGAGTTGTGTAGCTGCTGCTGCTGCTTAATCTTGTTCAACCTCTCTCGCTCAATGGACAATTGTGTTGATGCACCCCTCTGTGCTGACTGTGTGTGCATCATCTGACTCCCCAGTATCACAGAACTTCCTTCCCCTGTTTCTTCAATAGCATATTATGTAGCGCAAAATGAACTAATAGTATTTTGCAGACTGTGACAGACTCAAACTGTAATGCCCCCACACACATATCAAAGCAGTGAAAGCTGGATTTGAACAGGCTGTGTGATGTTGTACTGGCATTTGGCCACCCTCCATGGGTTCTAAACAGGCATAATGAGCCATGTCTCTATAGTGAGTTTCAGGCATCATTTGCAACACATACCAAATATGTGGGGGGGGGGGTTAATACATTTGGACAGACTAGATTTGTACTTGTATACATTAATGTTAACCTCAGAGCCTGTAGTTACCAACTAGATGGTCCTGTGAAATGCTGTTGTGCAGGAAGTGGTGATATAGTTGGCATGTAGGCCATATCTATGCATCTTGATAACTGTCTGCATTGTGTTGTTATGATCTCAGGTGCATTTCACACACTACCTGTCAGCTCAAAGAATGGTAGCCCTTCCTATACACAAACATTTGTGACTATTGGCCAGATGGGGCTTTTATTGCTACGTGTATGAAACCTAAGACACCCATTATCTAAGGTGATTTCGTAGATGCTATGCTTGGTGTTAACTGTTTTCTTGGTATTGCTAGGAAATCATATATGTTCATCCACATTTGTAAAATGTATGTTGAGAAATGACTTCAGTATTCTAGAGGAGTAGGCCTGAGAAATATCCAACATGCCCCCTTTTGGTCTCTGAAAAATCTTTGTAGAGAGAATTGAGACAGCTATACAGACAATGCATTCCTACTGAGTCTGCATATTTGTATGACACATCAACCAAAGCTCATACAATGGTCCGATCAGCTCAGAACTGTTGTGGTATGTTACATGTTGCCATTATCATTTCCTTTGGTGCTGGATGCCACTGCACACATAAGGGTGGGAAGTGACAGCTCTAATGACTAATGCATGCTGCCACACAACTAATACTGGTAACCCTAGCATTTCTGCTGTCAGCAGCAACTATGTGTGTTGTGTGCTTTGCCTTCTTATATTCTGGTTCACACTGGTACACTATTTCCCCTCAAACATGAATATAAATCATGAATCTGTTTGCCTTCATACATTTGCATAATATTACAGCATATCTTCTGCAGTGTATTTATGACAACTGCACTGTAACAAAACATGGGACGATGAACCACTACTAGTTTTTTTGTTTTGTTTTTTTCCCCTGCAAAACTGCACACTGTATTGTATACAACTTCTTTATTAATCCCAGGCAATGATAGTAATACATAATATGGTCCCAGTTTGCAACTACCAAAAGAATATCATAAAACCAACACTACAACTGTCTGTATTTGACTGAGCAAGTTAGTAGCGTATATGAACAGTATTCTAACAAATGCCTCCCATTACAGTACATCCCACATACCTCTCAACTGTCCAGCTTTTCACAGAATGTCCAGATTTTTGCTTTTTATATGGGCAACCACAGAAGCGCAGCGGTTAGCATTGCTGCCTCACAGAAAGAGGTTCGCTGGTTCGATCCTCAGCTGTGGTGCCTTCTGTGTGGAGTCTGCATGTCCTCCCTGTGGTCGTGTGGGTTTTCTCCTGGTGCTCCGGTTTCCTCCCACATTCCAAAGACATGCTGTAGGTGGATTGGATACTCTAAATTGGCCTTAGGCATGAGTGTGTGCATGTGTGTGCTTCTGTGGAAGGTTGGGTGCCGGGCTGGCAACTCAACACCATAAAACTCAACTGCCAATCATGAGCGTACAGGTGATCTGCTGTGGTGACCCCCGGGAAAAGCCGAAAGAAGAAGAAGAAGAAGGTATGTTCCTCATACAATGTATGTTTTTCTGGCAAATAATCAGGGGTTGAAGTCATTAAATAATGATACACATTTGAGTTTCAGACTTCGTATCCTTCAGAAAATGCATGCTAATCAAAGCATGGCAATGCCTAAATTTAGCAATATTTAAAATTGGTCGCTGATTTTGAGCCTTTGTCTCCTCATTATTTTGGCTTTGTCCAGATTTCATGGGTTTGGTTCAGGAGCACCTAGCAAAAGCACAACGGCAACAAAAGCTCTGGCATGAGCACACAGCTAGAGCCTAAGAATACATAGTCAGACCACAAGTGGTGATGTTTATTCCTGCTCACTATTGTACGAAAGTTAAGCAATGTTAACTATGTCATAGAGACGCTGAGTAGGAGACAGAAACATAAACTACCATGTTACCATAATAAATTTATCATAATAGAGAGACACTGGTACTCAGCATCTGCATCGGGTTACAGGAAAAATCTGAAGTGGGGATCCCGTGGTAGACTTTTGCAAAGAAGCTGTGTCTGATACCTCAAGGGATGAGGTAGCACTTTCACAGCAGCTATCAAACACCCAAGTTCAGGAGGTCTGAGCAGTACCATGGGAGGCGGGAGTTTAAGGCATGTTTACTGCTAAACCAGTGTGTGCTTAATTTGTGGGCTACCATCTGTTCACATAGACCCAACTGTCAATCCAACAGACTCCTTAGTGGGTGTCTGAATCAGCCAAGCAGCTATGCAGGAACAACTGCAAGAGATATAGCTCTGGGGATAATTTAGGAATAGAGCAGTCTCTGAGCCTCACTGGTAATGCTGGTGCCCAAAAGCTGGGTGCACCAGATTCTCTGTAGACTACAGGAAACTAAATAGTTACACAATGCCAGGTGCTTATCCTATGTCTAAACAGATGAAGTCTTAGATCAGATGAGTAAGGCCATGTATTTGACTACATCTGAGCTGACTGGGTGGTACTGGGAAGTCCCCTTGACATCCAGAGAAAGAGACAAGTCAGTATGTTTTTTACATATTTTGGGCTGAACACATTTTTCAAAATACCCTTTAAGATGAAAAATGGCCTAGCAACTTTTAAAGGGCTGGCAGGATACCTTAGCATAAGCAGAAGATTGTGCTGTTGCATATACAGCTGCTACCATTGCAATCCATAGCTAGTCTTCTCAGGGGCACATTCATCATGCTAGAGAGGTGCTGCACAGACTGAAATGGTCAATGTTAACTATCAAGGCAAAGAAATACCTGGTGGGAATGACATAAGTATCTTTCCCTGGTCATTGGGTGTGTGGTGGCAAAATCTGGCCAAAACCTGTCATGGTGGTGGCTATTCAGGTCTTGGCTGTACTTGTTATCAAAGAGTAGGTGAGGGTTTTCTGTGGGGCAGCAGGGTTTAGTTATAGTGCAATAGCCAGTCATCCTACAGATCTTGCCCAAAAAAACAAAATCAGAAAAGGGTATGCAGACAGAGGTTAGTGAACAAGCATTTCAAAAGCCAAGGGAGCTTGAGTTATCCCCTATACTAAATATTCCTTACTGCTGTCAAGAGTTTATTGTGCAGGTAGATGTTTCAAGCCACACCCTGGGGGCTACACTTAGCCAGATCTCCTCGGACAGAAAGGAAAGTCAAGAGCTGTATCTCAGTTTTGGAATTCTACAAGAGAGATATATGCATTTCTGCAAAAGAAATGTTTGGGAATGATGTGACTCTCCAGGACCTTCAAGTCCACCTAGATAGTAAAATGTTCATAATGGTTACACATCACAATCCGTTAAAGTAGTTGCTTTGGTAACTGACAAAGATAACAAGATATGGCACTATTTAAGTTTAAATTTACAGTATAGTGCAATAAAATTAACTAAACACTAATAAACAATATTTTTGACGTGTTTAGAAAATTCCTTAACATAAATTTAGATATAAAACTGTGGCATAGATTTTTAATACCATTTACTATTACAAGGGATTTCCTTGATAAAACACATAGATAGATTTTTGGTTTATGGGAAAATAATAACCTATTTTGTTGGTTGCAATGTATTGAAAACCAACAAGCTTTGACCACACAAAGTATATTGTCAACCTATGGCCTATCCCCTAATGACTGGTTGGTTCTTCAGAGTGCCACAGCATACACTAAGGATCTGTGTAGAATAATACATAACTCATCCTTCAAAACCGTACCAAAAATTATAAACTGGATTTTTGGAATTCTATATAATAATATCAATGTTAAAAATGAATTATCATATCTATATAACACTTTGTCTATAAGACAGCTCCTAAAGATTCTTACTGGCAATACCTAACTAAAGGGTTTCAAGTATCATTATCAATGGAAGATAAAACAAATATTTTATTTTCAGTTAAACTAACTTCTTACTCACAATTCTGGAGGATTTTTCATTGGAAATTTCTACACAGATCCTTTTTGACACCTGAGAAACTCTCAAAAATGAGCCCTTCAAACAGCAAGATATGTTGGAGATGTCATCTGTCCACTAATGCTGACTGGTCTCATATTTTTTATGACTGTACTAATATTAATCCATATTGGAATGAGATTAACAAATTTCTTCAAGCTATCTATTCTGATATATTTGTTTTGAAGAAGGTTTAATTTTATTAAATGTTGTTAATAGTAATAATATGAAGAAAGATGACCTGTATTTGTTGTGGACAATGTTAGCAATAGCCAGAAAATGTATAACTAGAAGATGGAACTCTAATGTAGCACCCACAATGGAGGAATTCCTATCATCACTGAAGAAATGCATACTAATGGAGAAAAGAACTAAAGAGTTAAGAACTTTTCCTAAGCCATTGGTTAATAGTCCGTGGAGGAACGTTTTGAATTTGATTGATACCCTACAGATGGAACCAAACTCTTCCTAACTATCATAGTTTATATATTAATTTATTATTTAACTACAAATGTTTTTATCTGAATCCTTTTTGTCAGGCTGAATGTAAATACTGTAAATAGTTATTGAATGTTATGAATGTATTAAATTATTGTGTTATTTCATCAAAATAAAAATCATTTGAGTAAAAAAAAAAAAAAAAGTACTTATACAGGGACAGTGTGCAATACATTAAGCTTCTGAGATGGAGCTTGGGAATTACAGTCCTAAAATATGATAAGGTGTGACCTCATAATACAAATGCAGATGGCTTGCCAAGGAAGGGGACTAGGTAATGGGAGTAATGTGATGCACTCTCAACCAAACCCATGTTTTCCTTAGGGTTGTCTCAGGAAAAGAGGCCTACAAAGGGAGATGGAGTGTAAAAAGATGCATACAAATGTAATTTTTTCAGTGTGAAGTATGAAAAGCTCTATAAAGCCTGCAACTGTTTTTTTCAGTAAAGATACAGCAAAAGTGTGAAGCGTGACAAGATCTTTTTTCAGACATAAAAGTACAGCTTGGAAAAATTAAACCCGTATCTTTCCTCTCTGTATTACACACACACACACACACACACACATACACACACACACACACACACACACACACACACACACACACACACACACACACGCACACATGCAAGCACGCACACACGCACGCACGCACGCACACACGCACACCTATCAGAAGGGTTTATAGCTCCTCAGACTTCCTGTCAAAATCTATGTTACCTTGTCTGAGATTACAACTTTTCTGTTTATCTAAGAAATTTTGCATTTAAAACTATGACCCAGAAGGAACTGAAGGGCCAGGATTTCTTTATTTAATGCAGAAAGTGGAATTTGTCTAATAAGATTGTACTACCTGAATAGCTTCTAATACTGACTCATTCAGGACATTCATTTGGAGTTTTTTCAAATGAGGTGACTGTTTATTTGAAAATCAGCTGAGTAATTAGCCCAGTCAGTCTATGCTTTCTTCTTGGAATGTCTGTTGAACTTTTAGCAAGGCTGGGAGAAGTAAAGAAACCTTTCGTGGATTGCAGCTGAAAGACAGATGGCCTGCTGCCAAGACTTAGTGAGCTCATGTTTATAAATTTTGCAAGTGACGGCAACTGCTAAATGGTCTTAAAATTCAGCATTACCGATTACAGTTATCTGCAGTTAGTGGAAGTTAGAATCGGCTAGCTGCTAGTGCTTTTCTTCTGCTCTTTATCTGTTTCATATTGTTTTATTTTACATTCCTCTCTGCAAGAATATGCTTGTTTGTATATTTAATTTTCAAACTATACTGTTTAATTTACTTAAGAATTTCATTATTCTAGCTGAAAAGAGGGTTGGCTACTTATTGATGTTTATAAGGACACTTGTACAAAACTGATAATTTATAGCAGTTTGCATTTGCCTTTTGAAGAGAGAGAGAAAGAGAGAGAGAAACAATGCTTAGCTGTAACAAGCGAAAGTTAATAGTAGGGTTGGTTCATTTAGGAGTGGACAGTAACTGTGAACTTTGTGTCACACTGGTCTGGCTGGTGACAGAAATGATACTTATAAATGTATAACTTCTCCTGAGTACAATTTTATATATACATATATGGGTGTGTGTGTGTGTGTGTGTGTGTGTGTGTGTGTGTGTGTGTGTGTGTGTGTGTGTGTGTGTGTGTGTGTGTGCGTGTGTGTGTGTGCGCTTGAGTATGCAGGAGTATACAAATTAGTTTAATCAAGACACGGTTACAGTTGTTAAGAAGCACTGAAACACACTCGCAGATTAAAGGTATGGAAGTTTCTAGAAGATAGTGTTCATATCGCCGCTCTTCAGATTTATACTGTGAAACTTATTTATGTACTGCTGACACTGGACATAGCCAAATGTAGCCATGGTCATTTGCAATATGCTCTTTGAGCTTAGCATCTTGTATATTTATGTTGGCAGCAATATAACCTGCAAGGACGTCACTGACAAATAGAAATGAGGAAGAATTTCAGAAGATGATTTTCATGTACACCTCCTCACCTGAAGGTTTTTATTAAGGTAGTTTGCGTATCTCGAGTTTTCACGGTTGAAATATTGCAATGCACTGTTTATGTAAATATAGCTATATGAGAATTCCAGTAAAGTGAAATGACATTGCTGAAAAACCACAAAGTTAGTTTTTCAAGAGCAGTGACCATCAACAGCTCTCTGTGTTGTAATATATGTATATATATATATATATATATATAGAGAGAGAGAGAGAGAGAGAGAGACATTCCAGTATTAACTAAAACTACAATTTTCCAAAAATATAACTGAAGTGCCTTAAATCATTTATAGAAATCATTTTTGAAGGCTTTGCCCTCATATCCATCATATGGGAGACTGGATGCCACCACCAGACCCCCCCCAGCAGACACACACACACACACACACACACACACACACACACACACACACACACACACACACACACACACACACTACAGCAAACTAATATAATTGACTCTGAAACAAATATAGTTCAGAGGAAAGAAAGATTTGCAGTGAATTTTGAGTGAAAGTGTAGTGTTTTTTTTGCCTTTCAGCAAATAGTCACTTTTTCCTGAATTTATCTTACTGCATTTGCAAACTCTGATTTGGAAATTTTGCAAGAACAGACACAGAGACCCATAGACATAATGGTTAAAGTTTTTGCCTCCTGTGCACAAGGTGCAAGGTTTGATCCTGACCACCATCCAGTTTGCATATTTTTTCCCTGTGTCTCGGTGGGGTTCCTCTCACCTCTGAAAACATGCTATGTGTTTCTATCTCAAACTCCTTCAATAATGGAGCTGTGGGCAGCAGCAAATACTCTACACGGTGTCCTATATGAGAAAGAGTTGTATTGACTTTAAGCATATACTGTGGTGTGCAGTACCTTCAATACAGGAAAACATGGATCCCAGACTGCACTCTGTGATGGTGTAAAATATGGCTACAGGTGATTCTGTCATGTTGACTAATGTCACCAAATGGGTATTTGCTGGTGACAAGGGGCGGTGCCGGTGATAAGGGGGTTGAGGACCTGACCTATGTTAGACTTGGGAGGGGTGTATGTGCCTCTTTTGGTCAATGTGTGTATGTGTGCCTGCTATAAACCTCAGCAGGCTAGCTGGTGTCCAGATGCTCAGCTTGGGTTACCTGAGATAGTTCTGTTGAGCAAAAGCTGGACGTAAAACCAATCAACCTGCAAAAATGAACTAAGAATTGCTATACATGGGTGCAGGAAGATGAACCTTTGGATTGATCTTGTGGACTTTAAAATAGTAATTATGAGCTATAAGTTTCTTGTTAAATATGATAAAAAAACTCAAAATGCTGTAGCATTAGGAGCCATTGTGAGCATTTTAGGACATATCAATGAAATTACAATGTACTTTAATGGAACATATTTATTTTCCCATTTGAATCGTTTAAAGAAAAAGATTTCTCACAAAATAGTTACACATCTTAAGCACAGAAGCTAAAGGCATTAATGCACCCCAGATGACCCGTATTTGGTTAGCAGCACAGGAACTGGAGGAGCCACAGGGGAGGATGGGAGTGAACAGCCAATGTCAGCTTACCCATTCTGCGTGGAGGAAGGCTGCCTAAGCTTGCTGCAATAAGCCATGCAAGTGGTGTGCTGCATAAGTGCCGAGACTCTTAGTCGGAAGATTGCAAGTGAGTGGAAATGCGAATATATCTCCCTTGGGCAGCAATAGCAGAGCTGGCAAGCCTGCTTCAAAGAGGCATGAGCTAGAGGACACTCTCTGGCTATCACTGATCACCTAACTGGCCATATTGAATTGAGCCTGAACGAGGCTACAGCAGGCTTGGCAGTCCCAGGTAAACAAAGAGAGGAGATGGTAACAGCTAATGGTCAGCTTTGAGAAGGAAAAATTTCAGGTTACACATCTTCAATCTTTTGATATTGTTATTTGTGTACAAACATCATAGGTCAGGAGTCATGCACCTTTTAGATTCCAGAATTTGATTGCCCTAAGAAAATGTCCTGGGTTTGTTTCATGAAGATGACTGAAGTCAGTATTGTACTGAGTGAGTAATCCAGTATTCTCAGCTGCTCACCTAGGACAATGCTAATGAGGCACATTTCTTGGAAAGAACCATTATGTCATGGCATGATATGGATATAGAGACCACCGCGTGATTTGCTATGGATAGGTAAGTCTCTTTCCATCACAGCTTTACAGGATTTGCTGCACATGGACATAGTGTCCAACTGTTGACTCATCAGATGGGAGGATTGGATCATTGTATTAGCAGCTGTACATGGTTGTTGCAGAGTATGGCCAACATGCTAGTAGAGAGGGGTAACAGGGATCAGCAGAGTGGCAAGGTGATACAGATTCCTGGTGGGATAGAATAGAGGGGGGTAGGAAAGGGAAGATGATCACTGACAGGTAGAGTGAGTATAGGGAGGGGGAATATTTATAGTCTCTGTGTGAGGATAAGGAGATGGCTCCAGTCATTGCTGGAACAGGCAGGAGATTTTAGGTGATTGCCACTTGAATGTGGGTGGGGTATGGAGGAATTTAAATGATGCCAGAACTGGAGGGGAACACTACCCGAAGATGAGGGCGTGTACACATCAGACATGGAGGGGTAAAGTACCTAAAGATGAGGGCATATACAATTCAGACATGGAGAGGTACACTACCCAAAGAAGAGGGACTGCAAACATCAGACATGGAGGGATACACCACCCAAAGATGAGTGCATGTGCACATCAGACATGAAAGGTATACTACCCAATGATGAGGGCCTGTACATGTCAGAAATGGAAGGGTTCACTTCCTGAAATGAGGGTCTGTACACATCAGACATGGAGGAGATCCAAAGATGAAGGTCTGTACACATTAGGCATGGAAGGGTACAGTACCTGAAAATGAGGGCCTGTGCATGTCAGACATGGAGGGTACAGTGCCTGAAGATGAGGGCCTGTACATGTCAGACATGGTGTACAAAACTGGTTAGTGCTTTCACTCATGTGGGCTTCCTCAGACCATATACAAATCACTTGAAAAGCACTAAAATATATACACCTGTTGAGTGAGTCATAATGACATCACATCCTAGCCCACATGGGTGAAAGTGCTAACCAATTTTGTTCTGAGAATAAACTGACTTCATATTAATACTTCGTTTTGCTAGATGTTTCACTTTGTAGCTGAGGAATTTGCCTATAAGAACTGTCTCACATAGCTGTGGATTGCTTCTGTGCTTTTTGTTGTTTTGTTATATTTCCTATTTGAACTTAAGGAGCATTTATCCCCTGGCAACACTCATTGTTGTTTTATATTTATTTATACTTATTTAATTCCATTTAGTCTTCAACCCTTCTTTATCCCAAGCTCTGTGCTTCAACCACAAACTCTGGAATAGACTGCCCATATATGTCAAGCAGAGTGCCTCCTTGGCCCTCTTCAAAAGCAAACTTGACAATTGGATGGGAGATAGGAAATTCACCCCATGGATCATGTCAGTCACCTTGCTAGACAGGGGTCCAGGGAAGTAAATATTGTGGGAAGAAATATCCAGGAATTGTTATGGCTAGGCTTGTATAGGCCCTAGGGCCAATAGCCTCATACCAACCTATGAACCTATGAACCCAGAATCCTCAAATCTCATCCTGACCTCAACAGAAAGCTCTGCTTCTCATGCCTTTGTCTGGTGTGACAAAAGGTAATGGGACTGTGATGACCACCACTGCCATCCAGTAATCAAGGAGCCTCAATCCTCACCACTGGGCAACAGTGGAGAATGTTCACTGGGAGGATAGCAAGTACACGCACAGTATATTCAGGTGTAGCTCTCTGCATCAAGTGCATTTTCCCTTAAGAGCGCACAAAGACCACAGTCAATCCGGGGCTGGTTCCTCTACCTTTTTCCAGATCGCTAATAAGACACCCCACTGGCACAGCTATAGAGATGAGATCTCAGCTGAGTGACCAAGCCAAGACCTCCAGCACTCTCTCTGTCCAACCAGTGCTTCATGCCCCTGCCCAAGTAGCTGACACACACACACTCTTTTTGAGGTTTGATTTACACACACACCTGGGAAAGGCTGGCACAGGTTTACTAGCTATGCCCCCTTCTGCCAAGACTTAAGATAGTTATTACTGCCACCCCTCACTCCTGGCAGCTACCTTAAGGCCCTTTACAAAGGGTGTCCAATCTTACTGTGTGATTTTACTATTAATCCAAATGGTAGTTTGACCAAGAGGAAGGCTATTAAGAGTGGCCCACACATTGTCACCAAATAAATATGCAAGTACTCTCAAAACTTAAATATATCTACACAGATCAGCCACAATGAAAGGTTCAAATATATTTAATAATAAACAAAAAAAGAACAAGACAATACTAAATATATATTCACAGTGACATCAGAGTTCAAAACCACAGGAAATATTTAAAACAACATTGCAGGACAGTCTCAAATAAATAAAGAAAAACATCTAAACTAAGCTTTACTATATTCCTGACTGTATCTAAGAGAATTATTATACCCTAGAAACTTACTTCATTAGAGCATGGCAGATGTGGTGAATGGATCTTCTAGTTGTTGTCAGGTCCAATACAGAATGTAGAATGCTCTGTCTCACTAAGAGACTTCTCAAATTAATATCTCAAATATTACTGCTGGGCTATCTTGCAGAATGACATAATTTCTTGTCATCTGACTTCTAGTCCCCAGGCCAAAATAACCATTGATGGCAGTTGGTAGCATTTAGCATCTACCTGTAAAAATACATCGACCTCGACCTTTGGCAGATGCTGGAAGTCATAAAACAATTACATTCCTTCACATTTCAAAACTAGTAATTAGCTCACCCTAAAGACAACACGGAAAGCTTCTCAGCACCTATTCTCTGTCTCTAGCTCCATTGAAAACTGAAAGATATCATATTGTGTTGAGTAGCCTATAAAGTAATTTAATTTCAGCTGTTTTCCTAAAATTTGCTGGACTGAAGTTAACCTCCTGTATTCAAATTTCCACTGTTAAAATATATACATTTAAATAGTTACAACAGTGCATGTACATTTCTGTTCTCTCCAGTAGAGCACACTGTGGTTACATTTCAAACACAAACACTTTATAAAATACCTTTTCAACCCACACATCTGTACAAACCAGTTTAATAAACACATGACATACAGTTCTAATACAGTTGTAACACAAGCATCTTAGATGAATCATGTTGATATTCAGAAATGACATATAATTATTTACAACATTCCAGCTAGCTGTGCTGGCATATCTCCTTTCATGACAGATGCCCTGTCAGTTTTAATGGCAATTAGTTTTAGAGCTGAGACAATATTTGCACACTTTCTAAACAATGCTGTAGATATGTAGTAGTCAGCAGGAAACAGAAGAGAGACCCCAGACAGAAATATATGGTACCAGAAAGGAGTCTGAGGATCATGGAGATGTACAGGGAAATAATGTCAAATATGATACATGGATGAATGACTGAAAACGAGATCCGAGTGTACCCATCTCCAAATATTTTTTCTGCATTGGTGCAAGCAGAGAATGCACTTATACTATGGTGCAAGTCAATCAAAAGTTACAATGTGTTCTTGTTTTTCCATACCTAGAAAAGTGCCACCACCAGAACTCCCTTTAATGACCATAAGCACTGAGCTGCATTAAGACATTTAGTGTGGAATGGCAGTCTTATATACATTTACCAGCTGAGTTTCCAAGTATATTTGACAAAGAACTGTCAAATGGAGATTGGCATATGACCTTTTAATACAGAGATACTAAATGTAGGGTTTTATAGACATTCATTGTCACAATTTGACATGTTGCATTATATTTGATTTCCATTAAGGGTAGATATATGATTTCCATTCTAAATAAGGAATGCAGTACCTGTGCAAAATCTATATGTATTTGTCTGGCATTATATCAAAAGTAAAACTCATATATAGTTATCCGGAAAAGGGAACTATTATGTTACTGGGGTTGTACTTTATCTAAGTATGGACTTCTATGTAGTGAAACACATTACACAAAGATAAATTTGTGTGCATATCTTTGTATCTGAAATCAACAGATAAGCACATTCTACAGCAGAATGTCAAGACAAGTTGATATTTAGAAATTTACTAGGAAATACCAAATGATTGGAGTGATATGGTCCACCAGTAGTAGGCTTACCCACTAGGCTAATATAACAATTGTGCAGCTTAATCATTGCCATTTAATTTACAACATATACATGTGACATTTTAACTTGTTAAGTAACTCAGAAAATGACAGATATTTATCATTAGAGTGTCCTTATAAGATCAGAACTAGAAATAATTTTTAATTTTACATAAACATGTTTTCTGCCATTTTAAATATGATAGCAAAACAGTTTTTACAATTGTAGACATGCATGTGGAAATCTAAGAGGCTTTGGTGCCTTTCCTTTAATGCAGTTATCTCATGTATTGTGTTGTATAAAGCTAATAATTCCGGTATTTTGTCCAGAAATTGTAATATAAAATCTGAAAACAAAACAGAGCTGTTATCATTTGTAAGCAGGCTCAAATAAAGTGAACACTGACAGCTGAAACTGAGACACTGCAACCTTTACAAAGCATTCTATTTAAAGTAAAAGTATGGTATCAGTTTTCTTCAGAGTAACAAACAAACACTTTCAAAAGTATGAATATATACTGTTGTGATTTCAGGTTTAAAGAGACTGTGAGATATTTAGAAACACATACAACACTGCGCTACTCTGTATGTAGCAGGGCTTAACAGAGCATTATGAGTGTCCAATTCAAAGCACTGTGCGGTACTACAACACCATGGATCCTAAAGCTAGTAGTACTACAGTAGTCCACTGGATAACACCTCATGAAAATGTAGCAGTCTGTGGGGAAGTTAATGTAAATTATCACTGAGCTCTTTATCAGTACTTCACTCTTCTCAGTACAGAAATTGAAAGACAAGCTCTAACACATTATTTCAAAGCAGTAGGAATGAACATGCTATTTTTTGGTGTTCACTTATTGCTGTTAATGGAAGCACAGAGGCAGTTAGCACCACAATAGGTAAGGTACACAAGGCTGTGTGCACTTGTGTGCATCTCTGCGTATGTGTGTGTGTCTGTGTGTGTGCATGCATGTGTGTCTGTGTGTGTGTGCATGTGTGTCCGTGTGTGTGCGTGTGGGTGCGTACGTGTGTGTGTGTGTGTGTGTGTGTGTGTGTGTGTGTGTGTGTGTGTGTGTGTGTGTGTGTGTGTGTGTGTGTGTGTGTGTGTGTGTGTGTGTGTGTGCGCGTGTGTGTGCATGTGTGTGTGTCTAGGCAGGCATTATTAAAGGGTTTTGATTGGGACAGTATCAGTGTATATGTGTATGTCCATGTGTGTGATTGCCTGGCTATCTATGTGACTCTGAATGTATGTCAGAGTGTGTGTGTGTGTGTGTGTGTGTGTGTGTGTGTGTGTGTGTGTGTGTGTGTGTGTGTGTGTGTGTGTGTGTGTGTGTCTGCGTGCTCCTGTCAACTCTTACTAATTTTCAGGGACATCCCTGATTCTGAATCAAATTTTACCTCTGTCTCTCTTAATCCGTCCTAAAACTGATGACATTGGAGAAACAGTGTTAAATTACACTTATTAAATAAGGTTTACCTTTACAAAGCTGAATCACAGTGGTTCGAATGCTCATATGAGTGACTCGTAACCATGAACGTGAAAAGGGCGATAGTCCTTAATGTTCAAAAAACAGCAAATTGAAAAGCAGATTAGCTGTTTTTCGAACATTAATGAACAAAAAAAAAATACAGAAGTGTAAAGCAGGGGGGCTGCACCCCCCACACACCCCTACTTTAATATTCTAACTCTGAGATCGCACTACAGTGGGGAAAGGGACCATTTTCCGATCCCCACTATAGTGCAATCTGCCACACAATGTCGAATGTGCAATGAGTGAATGTCACTGTGTATTTGCTCATTGCACATTCAAACCGTTTTCCATTCGATGTTTACAAACTTTGCAAACAGCCTTTCGAACAATTGCTGTTCGCCCATGTGCAATACGCACACATGAAGGTAAACAATTAAATAATGACAATAATTAGAGTTATGGACTTCTTTAACTTCAGAAAATGTATTTTAATTCACATTCTCTTATTCTGTCATTGTTTCAAGTTAATGTTTGTTTGTTTGTTTGTTTGTATCTTTCAGCTTTTCCTGGTTAGGGGTCGCCATACCGGAACTCCGTTCCGCTAATGATTGGTAGTGGATTTTTACATACCGGATTACCAGCCTTGACGCACAACCTTCAACGAAGGAACGCCCTATTCACGTATGCCGCCACATAGCTCTAGCTGAGAATCGAACAGGACAACATCTTGCTATGAGGTACCAATATTTTAAAATTGTCCTTGATTGTCCCTGATTGATTGAGAGCTGTGTGTGTGTGTGTGTGTGTGTGTGTGTGTGTGTGTGTGTGTGTGTGTGTGTGTGTGTGTGTGTATGTGTGTGTGTGTGTGTGTGTGTGTGTGTTTTGCATAAGGGAGTGATTGGGACTGTATCATTGTATCTATGCATGTACATGATTATCTACATGTCTGTGTGTCAGACTGTGTGTGCATGTGTAGGTTTCTGTGAATCTCAGTTTTATGAACTAGTAGAGGAAGCAGTAAGATGACAGGAATAGCTGTACTAGGCATTTGATTTATGACACACAAAGGAGCCACTAATCAGCTTTTGCTTCACATGGCTCTTGCACATCTCTGAATCACTAACAGGCTCCATAGCACTACTACATCACAACAGTAGTTAGCTCCATAGCACTATTAGATTACAATAGTAGTTAGTTCCACAGCACTAGTAGAGCACAATGGTAGTTAGCTCCATAGCACCACCAGAACACAACAATAGTTAGTTCCGTAGCACTAGTAAAGCACAACAGTCATTAGCTCCATAGCACTACTAGATCACAACAGTAGTTAGCTGCATAGCACTACTAGAACACAACAGCACTTAGCTCCATAGCACTAGTAGAGCACAAGAGCACAGTGCTATTAGTGCTATACAACTTTACCGAATGCCACCCCATGTATGTCTGTATACAACTGAGATTGTTATTTTTTGGAATTAAACCCAAAAGCTATCAAAAACATAAAATATTGTGTTTTTTTACTTCAGACCTAAAAAACTTTGTGTTTCTGTGTTAAAGTAATATTTCAGTTCTTAAATGTTGCTCCATTAAAAGATGATATTAAAATTATATTTATCATTAAAATTCAAGGTAAAGCTATTATAAACCCAGACATTTTAATGACATTTTATAGGAAGTTTTCCTCAGTGTCATTCTTTGAAAATGAGATTGTGCCAAACCATTATAGTCTGATAACAGCCTTCTTGAAAATGGGCCCGGACAACATCCTAGGCTGCATTTTAATCATAGTCTCACATCAAGTTTTGTGCCCACTGAATGGTACACAACAACAATCATCCCACTCCACAAAGGGGGACAGATGCCTGGTGTCAGAGCCATGGCCTCAAAATCAATGCCAAAAAGTGCATTGTCATCCCCTTTGGTAAAAATTCTGTACCCATGAACTACCACATAGGCGGCAGTCTACTTAATGCCGAATGTGTGATAAAGAGACCTGGGGATCCAGGTGGACAGTAGTCTCTCCTTTGATAATCACATCACCACAGTAGTCAGGAAATCCTTCTACATGGCACACCTCATCACAAAGGGTTTTCATCTAGGAAAAAAGAGATAATTGTTCCCCTCTACTCGACACTCATTAGACCCATTATAGAGTACAACGCCCCTTTTGGAATGTACCTCACAAGACATCTGCAGCAGCTGGAAAGGCCACAGAAGTACCTCACAACGAGGATTACTGGCCTCAAACAGATGCCCTACACTGACCGTCTCAAAAAACTCTAGCTTTACTCCATAGCATATCCCCTACTCCGAGGTGATCTCTGCCTAACATATAAAGCTATGTCAAACCCAGAGCTGTTGGACATGCTACACCTAAAGAAATCCCAATCCCTCCGAGCTACACACTCTAGGGACATAAACCTTGTCACCAGAATAAACAGGACATGCTGGAGGGATAGATTCCTGACCCACAGACTTCCCATACTCTGGAACAAGCTACCCATCTATGTCAAGTAAAGTTCCTCATTAGCACTCTTCAAGAAAAATCTTGATAAGTGGATGGGAAATAGGAAATACACCCTGGGGATCACTTCTGTGGCTCTGCTCGACATGGGCACAAGAAAATAACTTTCTTGAGTGGTGTAAGCCAGGAAATCTTGTTGGCTAGGCTTACTTAGGCCCTTGGGCCGATAGCCTAGTACCTACCTATGAACCTATGGTCAGTTGCAAAGGAAATAAACTGTACAATTAAAAGAGTCACAGATTCTTTCTGACCAGTCCCCTGATGACCAGGACTGTGCCAAGAGCTGTAATGGCCCACGTGCAAAATATCATGTTGGACTGTACTTACTGCTGATGACCATAAACTCAGCAGTGTCAGTGACAATTATCAGATTGCCACAGGTCAAAGTCAAAATAAACTTTATTGTCATTCAGACCAACAAATGCAGTGTATCACTGGATGGAATTTTGTTGCTTCAGGCTTGTGAGCATTGAAAATCAGTTTTCACAAGAGGGTAAAGGAAGCATATAACGTTAAAAAATCTAGCTAGTACAGAGATAAATACACATATAGATAACTTACCCACCATCATTTTAAGATAGGATAGCAGTATAGCATAATTTACAGTTCCCGTCCTTGTGCAAGTTATAATTTAGGTAAATAGAATAATTTAATTCTACAACAGTAAAGACAATCATATTGCACTTATGATGCTCTCATGAACTGAGGGAGCATTGACATTAAGACTGTGATGTTGTTAGTCAGTATGCTTTTAATCATGGCCTTGTAGAAGGTCATGAGGATGTGGGAGGGGAGGTTTGCTCTGCGTAGTCTCTGGAGGAAGTGGCAATGTTGTTGGCCTCTCTTTACAAGGCTGGAGGTGTTTGTTGCCCAGCTTAGGTCATCTGAGATGTGCACCCCTAGGAATATGGTGCTTTTTACCCTTTCCACTGCCATACCACTGATGGTGATAGGTGCTTGGGGATCCTTGCTTCCTCCTGAAGTCGACAATGATTTATTTTGTTTTGTCAACACTTAGTGCTAAGTTGTTGTGTGTGCATTAACTGGTGAGTTGGATCATTTCCTCTCTGTATGTCCCCTCCTTGTCATTTCTGATTGAGGCTTATCATGGTGGTATCATCAACAAACTTGAGGATGTGATTTGTCTGCTGTTTTGCAGAGCAATCATGGTCAGTATTGTGATGAGAAGTGGACTTAGTAGGCAACCTTGTGGGACCCCTGTGTTTAAAGTGATGCATCATGAGTGCTTCTTGCCAGCTCAATTGGTTTGGGGCCTGTCGGTCAGAAAGATGAGGATCCAGTTGCAGAATGTATTTTCTTTGCCTAGTTGACTTAGTTTAGACAACAGCTGCTGCGGTATTACAATGTTGAAGGCTGAGCTGAAGTCTATGAACAGCAAAAGTATGTAGAAATTTTTATCTTCAAGACGGTTCAAGACGTGATCTAATGCCAGGGATATAGTGTTCGCAGTGGGGTGATTTGGTCTGTAAGCAAATTGCAAAGGATCAAAAGATGCAGACAGACAAGCTCATATATGCTCTTTGACCATCCTTTCAAAGCATTTCATCATCACCAGTGTGAGTGCAATGGGTCTGTAGCCATTTAATGTGACTGGGGATGACTTCTTTGGCAGACGAATGATGAAGACTTGAAGCATCTTGGCACACTAGCCTGTCTGAGAGATGTGTTGAAAGTGTCAGTGAAGACAGGTGCCAGTTGATCTGCACAGCCCATGAGTAGATGACCCAGAATTATGTTAGGGCCTGCTGCTTTACCTGGGAGGACTTTTCTTAGGTTCTTTCAGACTGCCTGTAGGCTGAGACATAACAGTGTGGCATCCCTGTCAATGGGTAGTTCCTTTGGTGATGTGTTGTTTGTCTCAACAGATATGTGAAGAAGGTGTTAAGTTTGTCTAGAAAGTCTGTATTATCTACACATTGTGTTGATGGAGGTTTGTAATCAGTAATGCACTAGTTGCCCTTCTACAGTTGCCTGGAGTCCTTTTGATCTGCAAAGTGTTTTTGTATTTTTAGCCTATGAGCATGTTTTGCTGCTCTTACTCCCTTGTTCAGGTTAGCCCTGGCAACTTTCAGGGCATATTTATCTCCAGGCTTGAAGGCAGCATTACATGCTTTCAGTAGCTCACAGACTTCACTAGTGAGCCATGCTTTTTGCTTTGCCCTTATAGTTACATACTGCAAGGTGGTCACATCCTTGACACATTTGGTGATATACTCCATTACTGTTTCAGTATACTCATCCAAGTTTACATGCTCTTCCGTGGTGGCAGCCTCTTTGAATAGATTCCAGTCAGTGCATTTGAAGCAATCTTGTAGGACTGAGACGGCTCCTTCTGGCCAGAATGTTACTTGTTTCCTGAAAGGTTTACCTCTTAGCGGCATGGATTTGTAGGCTGGGATCAACAAGATAGAACTGTGATCCAATCTGGCTAGGTGTGGTTGGGGAAATGCTTTGAAAGCTTGCTTGATATTTGTGTATACTTGATTTAATGTATTTGTTCCTCTTGTTGCAAAGTTCACATGTTGATAGTAGTGTGGTAGTACTGTTTTCAGCTTGGCCTGGTTAAATTCTCTTCCCTTAATATTCACACACTCGGGATTTTTGTTTTGTAGTTCGCAGGATAGCTTGTACAGGCTAGCAAGTGCATTTTTAGTGTTTGCACTCAGAGGTATATAGACTACTGTGATATAAATGGCTGCAAATTCCCTAGGCAGATAGACTGGACAACATTTAAGGTGCCTTCACCTTAGCACATTAAGCTACAGCACTGTTTGTTTTTTCTTAGTTTATTTGATGCTGTGGGGGGCTTTCCTCTCTGCTTCCTCTTTTATCTGTGTGCCTCATGATACTAGCTAGAATCCAGACTATATGAGGAAAGCCTACCTGTCCTATAGACTGTACACCATCTCCAGCCAGAGAGGGGTAAACTTATGAGTACCTAGTAAAGTATGAGGGGAAACTAACCAGTTGTGGTGTAGACAGGAGAGGATGTGGTGTAGTCTGATATAAGCATCTGAGTTTTAGGGCAAATATTACAATGTGGGAGGTTAATTAGATAAGTAGCATTCTGGGGACACAAAGTACTGAAACTATAACTCAGGTGACAAGATGTGCCATATTTTGATGTATATTGCAATCTTCTGAGATGAGGTTGTAATACAGCTCCATGTTGACTGACAGGGCAGATAGTAATGTTGAGATCCACAAATGAAACCATATTTACAAACCAAAGAAATCTGAAACAATTGTATTAAAATATGTTGATGGAATCAATGTTTAATAAAAATACTAATAACACAACATAAAGAAAAACAGCTCTGATAATTAAAAACAAAATAAATTTCAGTTATTAAATTATAGGCTGTAGTAAATCCTGACAAAAGGCAATATATTTTTTATCTACCCTGGGAGAAATAATCATCATTTGTTTAAGAATAGAAAGGGAAAAAAAATAATAAATGCACACTAAAAGGGAATAATTAGGAACAAATATTTAGTTGGATTCAATGGACAAATTTCAAAACAAAACCAAGGGGTAGAGGGGCATTGCTAAATGTGTGCGCTAATAGAAAGCTAACACACAGAACATGTTAGTCACATAAATTTGAGACATGGTGGGAAAGGCCTTGTCCATAGTTGTTCTTTATCAGTTCACGTCCTGAATGTGAATGTAACATTCTCATGATAAAGGCATTTATAATTGTTCAGTACATTTTACTGTTTTGTGCTTCACTGAAGTAATAAGTGAAAAGTATGATAATATAAATAAGAACTAACTAAGGAAAGGTTGAACTAACTCACTTCAGGATTACTAGCCATACTGGAAGTACTCTAAAGAAAAGTAATGTCATTGGCTAGTCTGGTCTTGCTTGCAAGGTTTCAGCCCTATTCACTTATAATGACTTACATTGCAGCTTCTTCTTGAATTCTTTATTGTAGGTGTGGGATTATATAGGCATACTGCAGTATTTACAGTCATTATAGAATCCTTCATCTTTTAGCCTATTCTAGCATATCCAGGTACCTTAAAGCAAAATCAGTCGGGATATGTCAAGTCATAAACACAATACAAGATGCAGCTTCAAAACTGAATAGGTTAGATAGCTTAGTTAGAGAAAACGATAACTTAAAGTAAATTGTAGTATTGCAGATTACCTCTTTAGTTATTCAACTTGCAGTGTAGCTGGGGAAGGTATGATGAGTTAACAGAAAAATATGGAACTACAATAGCAGAAATGTGCATTTCTGAGATCACTCACATTGCCAGAGATACAAGATGATGATAAAAATGGCCAAACATTGTGTCAAAAATACCTGGATACCTAACACAAAATGGATGGAGAGGAGCTAGATGTCCCAAATGTAAGAGACATGAATCCTACAAGGATGGCATCACCATTCCACCATCAGGAACTACATTGTCTAAGGCACATAATCAACTGTATTTTTTTATTATTATTACATAAGAGAGATAAGTGCAACACACTAAGCTCATCTAGGTGTTGTGAAAATAAAAGCATTTCTAGGGAAGAAGATTCAGTGGATACAGTGCCATAATATGGAGAGCATAACAGAAAGTATGTTGAACAAGTGTTTATTGTGCCAAACAGATACAGTCAGAAATACCATTGGATCAGTCCTGATGCAAGCATTTCCAGAAGCTAGTTGGACAGATATTATTATTGCTTTGTCTGGGCCAGTTGCCAACCTACTGTTCTAGTTATGACTGATGGCATCTCTAGGTATCCCATAGTAGAACCAACACCTAGCTCCTTAGCCAAAAGTGTTACAATAGTAGTAGTTACTGTTATCCTCTCCTTTTCATCTTTACTTGTAGTTGTTACTGAATTTGCTACAGCCTTGACATAAGTCTATGCTTTTCATATTTTTCATTTGTTGATCATCCTGGTATTTATGTCTAAGTCTGCATCTGACATCTTCTGCTGTTTCATTTAATGCCTCTGACCTGGACTATTGGAATACCAAGATTTTGTAAAAATTATTGTTTCATTTTGCTGTTGACATGTATTAATAATGGAGTCATTTCATCTATTTTCAAATTTTCACAAGCATTTATATGGCTTTCTTATAATTTTGTGATTATGTTTTCTCATTTGTGTTACTAATTTATAATATAACTAAATCTCCTTCATAATGTATAGAGATTTCCCCTAAGACTCCCCTTTAAATGGAGATTTCTCGATGGATATTTCTGGTTAAAAATATAAACAAATGCACAAACAAACAAGTAAACATCTCATGTAAATATCTCATGTTTAGAATAAAACACTTCCACTTCCACTTCCTTAATAATGAATCAAACTCGGCACCAAAATAAAAAAGCTCCAATATAAATAAACACTTTTTGGCTTCTTCTAAACCTAAATTTTATTAAACATTCCCAAGAAGAAGTGCTTGAACCATTGATTGAAACCTGTTTATTTTACACTCTTTCAAATAGCCTATAAATTCTGATAGAAAGAAATATGGACCTCAAAATTACATGCACTCTCTGTAACACCATTTCAGAACTATTTATTGTAAATCATGTTTAAATAATTAAATACATACATTATTATATAGACACAAACACAATACTCTCACTTCATATAACATATTAAATATTTAATTAAATATTAAATTTTAAACATTAAATTCTAAACCTAAAATGACTTTCATATAATGGATTTATAATAAGCATTTCATAACTAATTCACTGTTCATACATTTTGGTTGTAACATTTGCTATTTACTATCTGAACCTTATAAACTTAAAGAATAATTACAAATGACAGGCTCCTTGATAAAATATTGCTCTCTTTTGAAGTTTATTTACAGTAATATCAATCACCTGGCCCTTGGGACATACCACTGGTTATGAAACAGCATCTGTTCATTAACACTGCACCACAGACTGTTAGTGGTACCCCACAGAACAGCATATCAAAGCCATTCATGATTTGTAGACAATGGTATAAAGTGGGCTAAGAACATGTAGTAAGTCTTATCCCATTGCTTAGTTTTAGTACGCCATGCATGATCTACAAATGCCAAACAACCCGCTAGGATCATATGTGATTCAAATACATTACAATAATGAGATATGGCCTAGTTCAAACTACATCATGAGGTATGAGACCAGAACTATGCATCTGCCATAGATTTATTATCTCGGATCATAACAAGTCCCCTTCCCTTCTGCTGATGTGTTTCTTAACTATCACACTACATCAGTGCTATATTACTCCTTTGCACTTTAGAAAAAGAAAAAGAAAAAATATCAGCAATGAGGAAGTCAAAGACATGCATCTGCAGTGTTTCTCCCCGGGCTTCCACTAAAAATTGGTCCGTTCCAAGTTGGACTTTCCCGTTAAGCAAATATTAAATAAATAAATAAAGTCCACATGGTGCAGGCAGTCGTGTTACCACAACCACCACTAAATCAGTCAGCGTATTTGTGATGTCCCTCCTCTGGACCAGTAATCAAGGACCCTCAATCCTCACCACTGACACCAGTGAGGGACATTAATTTGGAACAAAAATAGATACAGTATTCTGAGATGCAGCTCTCTGCACCAAGCACAATTTCCCTTAAGAGGACACAGGGAGCACACTCAGTCCTGGAGCTAGGTTCCCCCTCTCTCTATCCAGGCCCCAAATAAGACTCCACACTGGCACAGCTGTAGAGTTCAGTCCTTAGCTGAGTGTTCCAAGCCAAGTCCTCCACCAGCCTCTCTGTGAAATGAGTGCTCTGTGTCCCTGCTCCAAGTAGCTGACACACACACACACACACACACACACACACACACACACACACACACACACACACACACACACACACACTTTGAGATTTGATTTTCACACAAACACACACACACACACATACACCTGGGAAAGACTGGCATATATTTACCAGCTATGCCCCCTCTTTCCAGACTATAAGACAGACGCTGCCACCAGAACACTCTAAAGACAGCTACTCTAAGGCTCTTACAAGGGTACTCAATTCTAGTGAGTAAAATTAATGCTAATACAAATGGTAGTGTTTGACCAGTGCAGCAAGGCTTTCAGGAGCAGCCACATTGTCACAAAATAAATATAAGTACTCTCAAGGGTTAAAATATTCTCTAAATGACCAACTACAATGAAAAGTTTAAATATATTTAATAATAAACGGACATGAAAATACTAAATATCTATTTACAATAAACAGAGTTTCAATCACAGGAAATATTAAAATTAACACAGATAGATAGATTCATTCAGATACAGAAAAACAAAATGTAATTAATCTCACTATATTTTCCTGACTGATATAAAGAAGTATTATTCCCTGGTTACTTACTAAAGCAAGGTGAGATGAAGTAGGTGAGTTATCCTTCGTCTGGTTTCAAAAGCAGACTGCCCTGTGACTTATGTCACATCTAGTGTTACAACATCATTTCAGTGCTGGATTACAGAATGGCATCACATACATCTGGTCATCTGAATCTAGTTCCCCATACTACCTCCTTTACTAGACACTGAACCAAATCTAGCATATACGTGTCATAATACACACACACATAAAATTATACTAAGATGTGTTATAGCATCTGGAAGTTATAAAACCATTTCAAAAGCTTCCACCCTTCCAGAGTAACAATTAGTTCACTCCAAAGGACAATACAGTAGGATTCCTAGTCCTGGTTTTCACAGACATTTTGTCTCTGGCTGCAATCAGAACTGTAAGATACAATCTTTATGGCCTAAACCAGGTAATTTAATTTCAGACTATTTTTCAAAGTTAGCTAGACTGAGATTAAGCTCTTCTCTTCCAGTATCATCTGTTACAATGTATTCATTACAGCAGTTACAGTACAGTCTGACATACTGGTGTATTTCTTTTCTATCCTGCAGGACCCACTATTGGTACATTTTTAACACAAGCAGCTTTGCAAATACAATTTCAGCACAAACAACTGTACAAATCATTTTGATATATAAACGACATATATTTCTTTACAAAACTTCAGCTAGCTATGCTGGCATATGTTACACATCCATTACCCTACTTCTCCTGGCATAGATGACAATACCTCACATCATCACAGTATTTTTAGAAGACTATTATCAGCTGTAACAATCATTAGACTCTATTATCACATTTTTATTAATTTACCATACTGCTCTTGCCATTGGGAAGGAAGAAGCAATTTTATTGATCCCATTCCTAAGACTCACCATTGTGGTCACACTGCCTAAAGTATAGTGGTGGCTACCTTTTTCCCATCAGCTAAGTTTAATTCTACTGCTGCAAAGATGTCCAGACATGAGCAAGTACCTAAACATTTCCTGTAAATGGTAGCTCTATTATACTCCGGTTTAAAGGCTTATTTTAATCCTTCACAATGTTGGCCTAGCTTTCTCTGGGGGTAAAATTGATTACATACTATAGAAATAAAAATAATAATTTAGAGGTAGCAGTGATAGTTTGTTCAATACTGTGTCTAACACATCTTCTCCAGTTTGATACTACACCTGCAGGGAAGGAGGTAATGGTAAGGAAAGGAACATATTGAAAAAAGGGTTGATTTCGTAAAATGTGAAGAAAAATGGGGGATGGGATGAACATCCCAAAGTACTTGTCAATATATTCAATGATTATGAGGGAGTATTTGCCTCTCTGTTCCAGAGCTGTATGACTTCTAAAACTCTGCTGACATTCTAAGAGAATCAAGATATCAAGTGACAGAGGAACATTTATTTTGTAATCTTTCTCACCTACTGGAGAGTCTATGGCTTTAGTCTGGGTAACTTTAATGTAATGGCAGGTGTCAAATCCAACATTAATTTGCTTAAATTTAAATTGAAATTATGTGGTTAGCTGGAGATATAAACAGATAAATCAGTATCCCCCAAAAATAATTATTTCAGTTCTCCTTGTGACATTGATAAAATGATTAATAATTAGAAACATGGTGTGCCTCTAGGCAAACACATCCATTATGACAACTGTCACTGGGCTGCCAATAGCATAACTGATAAAAGAAATCAAAATGAATGAAACTAGTGAATCCATCAACAGTCAAGCAATTAATTGCTCTGTCTACCTCAGAAACTAAATCAAGAAGTGGACAAAATCAACCTAATTTAGTGAGTTATTAATGTAAAATATGTAATAACTATGATCTCAGTGTTAAGTACTGCATATTGATATATTACAGTGTCTTCTGTTCTATTTGTGATTCTGTCTCGTTTTATGTGCTGAGCATATGCAGTGAGACAACACTGGAGATTCACTTCACATTAGATGAGGAGCTCAAACCTTATGTACATGCTGATGTGGTCTAGTGCCCAGTAGTTATATTTATTAACTAAATTAAAAGAGTAAAAGAGATAAGAAAAGAGGAAGTGGTAGAAGAAATGCTAACATCTTGTCGTTTAAATACGTAATTGTCATCATCATCTTCATTAACCCCCCCTTTTTCCATGTTCTCTATGGGGTTAGGGTGTCACAACAACTGTCGCCTCCCCTCTCGATTCAGAGTCACTCTCCTACATTCCTTGATAGTTATGCCTGACTGTCCCAGGCCTTCTCTCATACAATCCATCTAGCTCTTTGCTGGACATCCTCATTTCCTCTTGTCTTCTTCTTGTCTCTCCTAAATCTTCTTTACCAAATCATATGTTGCTTTTCTGCACATGTATCCACACTATGTAATCTGTTCTCGTTGACCTTCTATGTGACTGGAGCTACTTGGACTTCTGCTCTGATGTCCTTATTTCTTCATTTGTCTCACAGAGTGCATCCAAACACCTGCTTCAAGCACTTCATTTCCATCACCTCTAGCTTCCTTAACTGCTCTGCCTTTACTGCTCAGAGTTTGTGCCATACAGTAGTACTGGTTACACCATTGTTTTGTACACTTTACTTTTCAGCTTCTTTGGAATTCTTCTGTCATACACTACCCTGACACTCTATGCCAGTTGTCTGCAGCCCCTGTGATTCTAGCTTTGACATCCTCATTCAGCTTTCCTTTCTCCTCAACCACCTTTCCAAGATAATTGAAGCTGATAACCTGTTCCACTGTTCCCTTCTACCTCGATTTTCTGCTTTTTTTGATTTTTTTTAATTTGTTGCCATGGTCACTGTCTCATCTGTACTCATTTTCATCCCATTGCTTTCAGTTTTGCTTTCCATTGCTCTATTATTTGCAGGCAATCTTGTTCAGAGTCTGCCTGTAATGCCACATCATCTGCATACAGTAGCTTTGTTGGTCTGTCCTCTCCAACCTGTTTGCTAAAGTAGTTCATCACCAGAATAAACAACAGTGGGTTCAGTACTGAACCCTGATGCATACCCACTCCTACTGGGAGCCCCCTCTGTAAGACAACATTGTTTGTATTTGTCTCATTCGGTCCTTTTACATAACCTGCACTAATTCTACCAGTTTCTGGGACTCCGAAGTATTGTAAGACTGTCCATTGAAAAATTTACTATTGCAAACTAAAATGCCCTATGAAAGAAAAATAAAGGCAGGAGAGAATCTACCATCATGCTACAACAGACATTATAGGGGTAGAGGGCAGACATCTTCATATTTCAGTTGCACAATTGTCCTGATAATACAATACCAACAACAAGACAAACAGGAAGAGCTACTGATGTCTGACAGGGCTTGTTTCTAAGTGGATTGTTTTTTTGCGTTGACAGATGCCTGGTGAATCTGTCTTATACAGTTAACACCCCCCCCCCCCCCAGATGGCTAAATGCTTGTCAGGGTTCCTATAAATGTTTGTTCCATGAGAGTGGGAACATTTTAGCTTAGCAAGATATACTATGTCAACACAGATCCTCTTGGTCCACAGTATGTTGGGTTTCTCTATTAACATGTTGGAATAATCATTATCCCAACAGATATTCTGACCCTGAAACAACATTTCCTTTGATTTTAAAGGTGAAAAATAAGGATTAGCATTCAGTGTTACTGTGCACTATGGGGTGTTTGCAAAAGTGATTGCTGTCCAACACTTATGAAAAACTCAAACTGGTACAAAACACAACTGGGAGAGCGGACTTGTAAAACTGACTCTTTTATTGGTAAGCGCTTTCACCGGCAATAGTACGCCACCTTCTTCAGACCATAAACCAAGTTTAAGATACACTTTCAGAGACAGACTTTGCTTTTATACATCACATTATATCAATCAAACAATCAATCAGTTAATTAAATATGCTTCAATAAAATAATTAAATTTCTGTAACCAAGTATTTGAACTGCTGAACCAAGACTTTGTATCATAATGGGTTTCAAACACCCTTAAAACCTACACATGGTGTTTTCCACAACCCCAAGCTTCTTGTTGTTGAAAATACAACCCACTACCTAAAGTGGCTATGCCATAAAAGCTTGGCTTTGTATAAAAATGTATATATATAATAATAAAAACAAAACCCAAACTTAAAAATAATATATATGTTTGTATGTAAATATATATCTTCAGTCCATTCAACTGACGCTACAGCTTTGTTATACTTATCTAATTAAGCTTTAATTTTAAGCAGGCACTTTATAGACACAAACTCATTTAACCCAGGCATAACGTACGCCATAGTACGAATCTGCCACTCCAATTCTTCTTCCTCCAATCTAAGTTGCTATGGCCCTCCTCTAATGTTTTGCTCCACCTATTGCAAAACAAAAATACTAAAATTATGATCTGGATGTTCTATGACATGCCTTGCTAGAGCATTAGTGCTAATTTGCCTACCTATACTATATTGGTGCTCATAAACTCTTTGTTTGAATTTACGTTCCGTTTTGCCAATATAGTAAACTTCGCACTGATTAAAGGTTGCCCCATACACAACCCCTTGGGAATCACAAGAGTATTTTCCCCAAATCTGATAAAGCTTTTCCCTAATAATAATCTTGTTAGTAACCTTTACGTGTTTGCATTGGGCACATCTTCCACATTTAAACATTCCAGTTTGGTCTTTATAAACTTTTTTTGGTCTCTCCACTATATTTTTCAAATTGGGACCTCTTCTATATGTTGTAGATAGAGGTGTACTCAACTTCCTCACCACCTCATTGTCCTGTTGTATTATAGCCCAATTTTTCCTCATTGCCTCTCTAATTCTTCCTGCATCAACAGGATACGTTGTTAGAAAACTTACAACATTCAGATCGTCTTTATTTTTCAAAACACTGTTGTCTGTTTGCCCCAGTAAAGGGGTTACATGCATTTGCTTATCCTGTACTAAGGGTTGGAAATGCCCTGTTATTCTTTTATTATATACCTCTTCCATGACTTGATCAACAAGGGACAAGGGGTATGTTCTTTTCAAAAACATTTTCATAAGAAGATCACACTCTTCTAAAAAATCTTCAAATCTGGACACCATCCTTGCCGCTCTTACCACCTGTCCCTTAACCACTGCTCTGTTCTGGTGGAAGGGATGGCAGCTTGTATAATGTAAGAACGTATTAGAATATGTGGGTTTACGATGAATTGTAGACCTGAATTGCCCTTTAGTATGGTCCTTACTAAGATGGATGTCCAAAAAGTTGATCTCATTTTCACCCACTTGGTGTGTAAACTCCAGAAAAGCAGTGGATAAGGCTAGTTCGGAAATAAATCGGTCAATTGTGTCTACTGGACCTTTCCACAAAAATAACATATCGTCTTGGTATCTAGTATACCAAGCCACATGTTCTTTATATGTTGCACAATTAAACAAGAAGGAAGTTTCCCAATGGGCCAGGACACTATTTGCAAAGCTGCTCCCACAAGGAGAGCCCATTGCTATGCCACTTTTTTGAAGGAACAATTTGTCTGTAAACAAAATGTAGTTGTTCTCCAGTACTATTTCGAGTAAAACTTCTATCAAGTTAATTTGCTGATGCTCCATCCCCCTTGTTTGGAGGAATTCCCTAACCCATTCAATCCCTGTTGTGTGTGGAATGGAGGTGCAGAGATCCTTAATGTCTACTATTAAAAAGATTTAATGCTTATTAAACTCTAAAGTATTAATGCTTGCCAGAAAGTGCCAGGAATCTTGGCATACTTGTGTCTCTAGTTTAACAAAAGGTTTTAACCTACTGTCCACAAACTTAGAGCAATCATAAGTTATAGAACCCCTACCATCCACTATAGGCCTAAAGGATGGGCTAGTAACATTCTTGTGAATTTTGGGGGCTCCAAATAATGTTGGAACTACTGGGGCTGGCATAGTCAAATAGTGGTATATATCCACATCAATGCTTCCCTCAAAAAAAAGGTCGCTTAAAATATTATTAATTTTGTTGTATGCCCCATTTAACTCATTTCTGCTTACACTAACATAGGTATCAGTCTGTAAATGACTCAACATTTTTGTTTCATAAGCTTGTTGGTCCACAAACACCAACCCACCACCTTTATCAGGTTTCATTACCCTCACGTTACATATATTAAGCAGTTTGAGAAGATCACGCTCATTTGTGTCAATATTTCTATTTTTGTTGCAACTTATTACATCATGGTTGAGTATATGTCTAATGTCCATTTCGCAAATCTTCTCAAAAAGAGCCAAAGATGGTTGAAGGGGTGGGATGAACAAACTTGAGACTCTTAAATTATCTGTAAGTCCAGAGATTTGTCCCAGTTGATAAGTCAGATTGAGTTTACGTACAAACATTTTTAAGTCTAAAACAGAACTGACTAAGTCAGCCCTGTGGTCAGGTACAAAAGTCAACCCTTTAGAAAACAGATTTGCCATTTCTTCCTCTATTTCCAATGAGCTGAAATAAAAAATGTGGAAGTCTCCTTCTGAATTTGCCAAAATTTTGGGTACAGGGTAAACTACCTCCTCCTTCTGTTTTGGCGTCTCCTTTGTGGATATTTTTTCTGGTTGTGCCTTGGTTGTGCTATTTGATGCTGACCTGTGTGGGTACTCCGAAAACCCTGCTGGAAATTTTCTTCTATTTGGTTGTTACTATTATTATGCATATTGGAGCCCCCTCCCCCACTCTGTTGTCGCCCTGACACATTCTGCTGTTGATAGTTATGGATACGCTCACTGCGACGTACTTCCATTGTGTGGGGAATGATTAGATCTTCCTCATTCTATGATTCCATAACCCCCCCACCATTATTTGAATCAGAAGGCACATCTTGAGCCCCCGTGGTATTAAAAATTGGAGGTGGTGGAGGGTAGGCTGTTGCTTTTGCATAAGCGCTGAGGTCTCTGTTGATCTTTTTTCTTTTAACCTCAACAGTTTTGTTAATACTAGCATCAATACTAGTAAAAATCCTGGTGTATTCATATTTATAACGCTCAAATTCAGGAGCGTTTTTGATGGTTTGTTCAAGTAACTCGAGGTCTGCTTTTAATAGAGTTATCTGTGTGAGGTAATGTTTAATCAGAGCCTCTAAAAAGTCTAGACCCTGGTGGTTAAATAACGCTATTAGTTCAAGATGGAACGTTGACTTGTTAATTAATCCATTAGGGTAACGCCACTGGCGTAACCCTTTCGGCACAATACTTCTATTCACACATTCTTGTAGGTAAGACACCTCAAGTTGGAGCTTCCTACATTTGAAAAATTTTACATCAAACTCATTTAATTGAGCCACCACAGTGTTATTGTTATTGTTGGATAAATCATTAATAATTCCAGCATTAACGTTGTTAACAAAAAAGTTGTTGTTGTTCAGATACATACCCATAGAGGGGATATCGTTAGATGCAGAAACCGTCCTAGGTTGGGAAAGTCGTGGTTGTGTACTTTCAGCCAAATTAAAGGGAACCCCACTGCTGTTGCCTGCCATTCCAGATTGCACAGAACTTCTCGTTGGTACTGGTAATGTGCCTTGTTGTTGCCCAGCTGGAATTAACGATGTTGGTGAAATACTTCCTGATGCTCTAGTTGTCCCTGCATTATTGACGGCTTCTACACATTGTGTAAGAACGTTGACCCGGTTCAGCAATTGATGCACCAAGATAGTTAGGTCGCCCATGGTGTTCACCTCTGAGGCTCCTCCTGATGATGCAGATACTTCTTCCTCTTCTGTGAAAAGTGGTTGAGAGTCCGTTCCAAAACCACTCGCCATAAAAAAACTCCAACACTTAAGAAAAACTCAAACTGGTACAAAACACAACTGGGAGAGCGGACTTGTAAAACTGACTCTTTTATTGGTAAGCGTAATTTTAGTTTTTTTGTTTTGCAAAAGGTAGAGTAAAACATTAGAGGAGGGCCATGGCAACTTAGATTGGAGGAAGCAGAATTGGAGTGGCAGATTCGTGCTATGGCGTACGTTATGCCTGGGTTAAATGATTTTGTGTTTATAAAGTGCCTTCTTAAAATTAAAGCTTTAATTAGATAAGTATAACAAAGCTGTAGCATCAGCTGAATGGACTGAACATATATATTTACATACAAACATATATCTTATTTTTAAGTTTGGGTTTTGTTTTTATTATTATATATATACATTTTTATACAAAGCCAAGCTTTTATGGCATAGCCACTTTAGGTAGTGGATTGTATTTTCAACAAGAAGAAGCTTAGGGTTGTGGAAAACACCATGTGTAGGTTTAAGGTGTTTGAAACCCATTATAATACAAAGTCTTTGTTCAGCAGTTCAAATACTTGGTTACAGAAATTTAATTATTTTATTGAAGCATATTTAATTAAGTGATTGATTGTTTGATTGATATAATATGATGTATAAAAGCAAAGCTTGTGTCTCTGAAAGTGTATCTTAAACTTGGTTTATGGTCTGAAGAAGCTGGCGTACTATTGCCAGTGAAAGCGCTTACCAATAAAAGAGTCAGTTTTATAAGTCCGCTCTCCCAGTTGTGTTTTGTAAAAGTGATTGCTATGCTAACTGTCTATACCCAGCTGAATAGTATGTTTAAGCTATAAAATTCTGAGTTCAAATTCAGTTAAAGCTTATCTATATTGTAAATGCTGTACATCAGAACTGATAACCAGACAGTTTCTTCTTTTGTATCTGCTCTCCCAGCAGGGCTGAACCTGATGGCTCCTCTATCTGCACCCAGTTTTATTTATTAATTCCACAGTAGCTGGAACCAGGAACCCCTGGCTAAGGTGGGAGCCGTAAAGTCCATTTGTTACTGACTGGGAGTCCCCAGACAGCTCATCTGCTCTGCAGTGAGAGTCAGGTAGCAGGGAGGAGGTCAGCTTGCTTGTCCTACAGGGTGGCCTACACCATGTCCTAGCATACCTCTCAACTGTACAGATTTTCGCAGAACATTCAGATTTTTGCCTCATAATTTTGGTCAATTCTTTTATAAAATTGTGTTTTTTCTGGCAAATTAGTGGCAAATCATTAAAGACTGAAGTTAGAAAATAGTGACAGACATTTGAGTTTCAGACTTCATACCCTTTAGAAAATTCATGCTAATGTAAAACTTGTTATTCTATCAACTTTCTAAGTTTGAAAAAAGCAATATTTAAAAATTGCTTCTTTTTTGGGGCCTTTGCCCCACTTTTATTTACGGTTTTGTGCAGATTTCTTGCTCTAAGAGGTTTCTTGCTCTATGAGGTTGAGAGGTGTGCGCCCTAGTGAAGCACCTCCCTCCTCTGTGCCAGCTCTACTGAATTCTGCTATATTCTGCTCTGCAATAGGAAAGTGTGCTTCTACACAATGAATTCCATTTGGCTTACTATGTGACTTGCACACAGCAAAGCAGACTCACTTGGCTCAAAATCAATGGGATGAATACACAATGCTCCTCCTAGGTGTCACCCATGTGACGAGTCATGTGATATAACCAGAGGTGTCTCCCTACCCCAGAACTGATGAGCTGGCAATGGCCTCTCATTCTTATCCTTCCCAGCTAGCTCTTATAGGCACCAATGCTGCACAAACTGGGAGTGTAGAAAAATAATATATCTGGAAACTTGTAGCTGTTCTCCAGCACACTGCCTGGCAAAGGTAACAGATGCCTTAAAGACAAGATTCAAAGACTCAAAGAAAATGTTAGTGTCATTTAGGAAACACAAGTACTACCTAAATGAAATTTTGGGTATCAGCTCGTCATCAGAGTACAGAGGCAATTTAAGTATAAAAAGAACAAGACATGATGTATACAGAACTATTCTAATGATTAATACACATAAAAAAAATATTCCTTATAACCTAGTTCTAGTCAGGTAAAACTACCCATACATATAAACCTAAACATATGAACAAATAATACTGTACACAGAAAGAGAAGAAAAAATAGTTAGTATTGCACATGAAGAATTATTGCAATTGCACTTTTAAGAGAAAGATATTGAACTTCTATAAGAATATATTACCTATAGTGAATTAAATAATGTATCATTTTCAGTAAAATATTGCTAGTGAGATCATGTTTGGAGGTAGTAGACTTCCAAGTTGATGTCAGAGTTTAAGAGCCTTGTTACTGTTGGATATAAGCTGTTCAAAAGCCTGGAGGTCCTACAGTGGATGCTGCTGTACCTCTTGCCAGATGAAAGTCTAGCAAACTAGCTAAATGCTGGATGTGATGCTGCTCTAAGTACTTTGTATGCCCTCTTTATGCTTCTTGTTGTAAAAACGTCTTGGATGGTTGGAAGATTTGTGCCCATTATCTTCTCTGCAATCCTCACCAGTCTTTGAAGCTTCTTCTTCTCTGGCATAGTAGTTTCCATACCACACGGTAAAGTTGCAGGTGAGAATACTTTCAATAGTTCCTTTATAAAAAGTGGAGAGAGCATTCACAAGAAGCTTTCTGTTTTGAGCCTTCTCAGGGAATGCAGGCATTGGTGAGCTTTATTAATTATCTGGCCTGTGTTCATGGACCAAGAGAGGTCTTCTGAGATGTGTACCTCCAGGAACTTTGTAGATTACACACTCTCTCTACCACGTTACCATTGATCTCAAGTGGCAAGTGAATGGCTGTCCTGTTTCTGAAGTCAATTTCTTCAGTTTTGTTGACATTCAGATCCAAGTTGTTATTTTTTGCACCATTTGATCCGAGAGCTGACTTCATTCCTGTATTCTCTCTTGTCATCATCCCTTATGAGACCCACTATAGTGGTATGGTCTGCGAATTTGATGATATGGTTATTGGAAAATTTCTCAGAGCAGTCATGGATAAGGATGGTGAATAGTAAAGGATTAAGTACACACCCTTGAGGCACACCATTGTTGAGTGTAATGATACCTGATGTGTTGTTACCAGCACATGTCTTCTGTGGTCTTCCAATCAAGACGTCAAGGATCCAGTTGCAGAGGCTCTTGTTGATGCCAATGTTAATTAATTTGCCTATGTGTTGCAGAACCACTGTGCTGAATGCCAAGCTAAAGTCAATGAGCAACAGCCTGACATAGTTGTTCCTGTCTTCAAGATGTTCCAGAGAGAGGTGCAGGGCCACCAAAATGGCAAACATAGTGGATCTTTCTGGCAGGTAGGCAAACTGTAGAGGGTTAAATGTCAATGGCAGAGCTTCTGACAGATGCCTTTTTATTATCCTTTTGAAGAATTTCATGACATTTGAGGTTAGTACCACCAGTCTGTAGCCATTTAAGCGAGTAGGATTGGCTTTTTTGGGCAGCGGGATTATATTTGTTACCTTGCATGCTGGCACTCTTTCAAGAGCCAGGGAGGTATTGAAAATATATGTAAGGATTAAGTACAGTTGGTGTGTGCATTCTCATAATACTTTGCCCAGAATGTTATCAGGGCCTACAGCCTTCCTGGAGTTCACTTTCTTAAGTTGGCTTCTCACCTCTCCAGGGTTTAGTTTGAGCACTCTCTCATTTGACCAGTGGGTAGCTTTGTAGCCTCCAGATTGTTCTCCTCATATCTGCCATAGAATGAGTTCAGCCTGTCCAGAAATTTTGTGCTGTCATCACATTGAACTGACTTGGTCTTGTAGGCAGTTAGCTGCTGAATGCCTTGCCAGAGTCTCCTGGTATCCCTCATGTCCTCGAAGCAACTTTATACCCTTCTTCCATACTCCCTCTTGGCTTTTTTGATGCCCCTTTTTAGGTTAGCCCTTGTTTCACTAAGACCCACCTTGTCCTTGGCCTTGAATGCCTCATTCCTTGCCCTCAGAAGCTCATACACTCTTCTGGTTAGCTAAGGTTTTTGGTTGGCTCTGACTGTAGTCTTCTTGGTTGTAGATACGTCCTCCACCCATTTTAAAATACATGTCATTGTAGTGTCTGACTGCTGCACTGCTCTGTATGCTCCCTTTATGTCAGCATAAACCTCGTCAAGGGTGTTTGGGAAGTCCACAAACTGATGGTAGTGGGGTGGCACCTCTCTGAGATCTGCTTTATTGAAGTCCCCAGCTATCACATATACACAGTCAGAATTTTTACTTTGCAACTCACATATGGAATTGTGCAGTATGCTAAGTGCCTCGGAGGTATTAGCACTAGGTGGTATATACACAGCTGTTACACAGATTCCATTAAACTCTCTGGGTACATAGAAAGGTCTGCATTTCACTGTCAGGAATTCTACATTTTCAGAGCATGAGTAGCAGAGACAGAGTAGCAGGACATTGCACTGACATTAGGTATTATATTAGCATTGTCAAAAAAAATATTATAGAAGAAGGTGAACCTTTTATTTCAGGGTTACAGAACTGGTGTCTATTTACATACAAAAACACACAGACACTATTACACAGAAATGTAGAGAAAGCCTTCTGATTAGGCATTGGTTCTGAATTTTGTAAATATGAAAGGAAAATATTAGCTCTTGTTTGAAACTTGAATTCTACGCCTCCAGCAATCTATGCTGGTGTCAATGTTTCTGGATTAACAAGAATCTCTATGCAGTTAGATGCTGATTTTTCCTTAACGTTCTTCCCATTTTTTTCCAGGATTGCAGAAGTGGTGATCTGACTACCTGTTCATAACTTAGAGAAAACAGAGTTGAGAAGTTACTAGGACTGACGGCTGCAGTAAACTTGAAGCCTGTAGTAGAATTAAAACAGTAGAAAGTTAAGCACTGATATGTTTTTTTTTTTCAGTATGTGTGTATACGCATGTATTTATGTAGGTATGCATGTATATATGGTTTACATGGAAGCAGTAGAACACAAAGTGATTGAAGCACATGTGACTGAGTGGTAAATGCTCAAGTACATCAAAATGAATATATTGTATTGGACATGCCCCCTTATGGACCCGTGTCAAAGCTTATCCTAGAATTGTGAGAACAGTATGAATATCAATATAGGAATATTAGCCCCTACAGGACCCATCTTAAAGATAAGTCCAGAGTTTTGATAGATGGTATTTCGATCATTGTAATTGAAAGTTATGTTGTTGAGTGTTCTTTGAACTCACTAGTTATGTAATGAAATTTCTATATAAAGACTGGTCTACTTTGTCTTGCTTTTTTTGACACCCGATGAAGCACTTTTAGCATGAAAACATATATGTTTCATTTTACAGGGCATGTTTTTTGTTCTGATAAAGTTCCTCTACTTGGTCTTCCTGAACCTGGTTTGTTTACTGTTAGACTTTTTCAGATGTCCAGAAACACAGGAGATGTCGCCAGCCATGATGCATCACTGTTGGCGTGGCCAAAACTATACTATACTATAATAAATATGGAGGAAATAATCAAATTTAACTAGTGATCGGTGGGTCTGGTAGATCTCCAGAAGCTTTGAGGTTCTAGATGAGATGTGGTGCATTTTAGAACTTTTTCAACCTGCTGATCCATGTCTCTGATGTAACATGCTGAATTAGTCCTACCATGTGAACATACGTATAAACAAAGATCAAATAAGAAAACTATGTTAAATTAATACTGCAGTCTGAGCACGCATTCATGTAAAAGGCACTAGAATAGCACCCAAGGCATTGCATCACAGGTACCAGTATGATTCAGCCATAGTCCATGTAGGTGTGAATGACTTGGGAAGTACATCCCTAGACTGTATGAAGGGAGACATTATAGAGTTCTCAGACTATGTGTCATAAGCTGGTATGTGCCTAGCACTGAGCAGCATTCTACCTTAAACAAGGATGATGCCACAATATGAACAGAAGGTGATTGCATTTAATAATTGGCTTAGTTTTTGGTGTCATTCTGAGGGGTACAATATTTGACATTGTGAGAGGACATGGTTAACAAATCATGTTGCTTTGCCAAGGATGGTCTGCACCTGCTACCTCTAAGTTTTTGATACTTACTAAAATATTGTCTTCTCCCATAGAGCCTTTTTAGGCAATGCCAAATTGACAAACTTTCCAACATAACAAAATCTTCCCAAGGAAATCAAAAGTTGTTACTGCTCAATGGCAAGGGAAGGGTCTAAATAAGAAGCTCCACTCCCTCTAATCTCTCCTTACCGTGGAGATCTGTGCTGTTACTGAGAAATGGTTTAAAGCTGCAGAGAGTACCCCAGCAGATCAAGGTTTCAATGCCTTCCACACATTTAGACCAGCAACTGCACAGACAGGGACTAAGGGTGGAGGTGCCTCAATCTAGATCAACAACAAGCATGCCTCTAGGTCAGTTAAACAGGATGACACACTGGAGTCCTTCCTTGTCCAGATTACCATAGGCAAAGACCCATAGCATATCCTAGCAAGCTATAGGTCACACTCTATGTCCTATGAAACCCATACCTTATACTTTGACCTATTAGAGACACTCACCATTCAACCAAATACCATACTCATGGAAGACTTTAATTATCCCTCTATAAATTAGGAATCCTAAAGGACCCCAGATTTTCAGGTGCAGAGATTCCTAGACTTCCTAGACACAAACAGCTTGGACTAGTTAGTATATAAGCCTACTAGCGGTACAAACATATTAGACTTTGTAATCACAAATATGGGAGAATGCTGCCCCCCTGGGCCATGTCCTACGTGGTAATGTCAGACCACAAAGCAGTTTCCTTTGAAATAAAAGTCAATTCTGTAACCCCAGAAAACCCCGTAACAATTAGAAATGACTCCAAGGCAAACTACCATTTGTTAAGTGAAAATCTGTCAAAATTTCATGCCCCTCCAAACCCAGACAACACAGCAGCCTATGCAGAATTATTCTCAGAAGTGCTGTAAAACCATGTCAATGACTGCACAGAGGCTGTTGTACTTACCAGAAGTAAGCCCAAAACTAACTCGAAAAAAAAACCACACTGGTGGAATCCAAAATAATTAAACAGGTTATACAAAAAAAGAAAAAAGTCATAGATAAAATTAGGAAATGTAACACCAAAAAAGATAAAACTTTCTCATCAACCTGAGTAGACAATTAAATGGATTAATTAAGTCCAACAAAGCAAATTCTGAGGTAAAGATAGTGTTCCAGGACACAAGGTAAGGCCTTCTTTACCTATGCCCAAAATCTCAAAGTGAGCACACAACAGTGTGCTGAACTGTTTGTAAATAGAGTTATGTTCACAGAACCAGGAGATATAGCAAACTTTTTGGCTGAAAAATTCAGCCCCAACTTTCCCTTCTCTCATCCTCAGTACCACCTCCCCACGAATAACTATCTAAAATAATTCCTCCAGCTATCAGTATGGAGCAGGTCTTTGCTTTCTAAGGACAAGAATTTAACTTCAATGGGACCCAGTAACATTCCAGAATGTCTCCTAAATAGCCTGAATTCTGTCCTATCAGTGCCACTGATGTCACTATTCAACCATAGCCACCACACAGGCTTCATGCCAAACAAATTAATCACTGCAATGATCACCCATCTGCACAAGGACGGACAATCAACGGTCCCAGGATCTACATACCCATTAGGCTGACTAGTCTCATATGAAAAACCATGGAAAGAATTATCATGGAAATCACAGCAAACCTGCAGACACTGAATCCAGCCCAACCTCATTTACCAAATGCAGGTCACACTTACTGAACCTGGTGGACTTGTTTGAGAAGGTCACCAAGGCAACTGACTGTGGGCAAAATGGTGTATACTGCCTACCTTGACCTAGTAAAGTCATTTGATACAACACCCAACTTGGGCATTGCAAACACACTCATGTAATTCATCATAAATCCTAGACCCAGGAAGTTAGGATTGGAGACACCACCTCCACAAAGAGGCTGATACTAGTGGAATACCCCAGGGCTCTATACTGGGTCCATTTCTTTTTGCCATCTATTTTTCAGAAATCAAAGCCAATGTTAAGGGCCTCTTGGTACCAAATTTACAGATGATTGCAAGCTAGAAGCAATCATAGAAACTCCCCAGGATACTAACATCTTAAAGAAAGGTCTAATATAGACAAATGACTGATGCCACGGCTTAAAACTCAATGCCTAGAAATGCATAACAATGCATTTTGGAAAGTTGGCCACTCAGGGAAACTACCTCATTGATAAAACATCTCCAAAAGTAGACATAGTTGTCAGGGATTTGGGGATTTATGTAGATAATAACCAGGCTTTTGACTAACATGTGTTTAAGGTTGTAAGAAAATCACTCTATGTCATTCAACTTATAAATAAAGGCATGGCATCTAGGTCCAGGGAAGTCATTGTGCCACTGTACTCAGCCATTATCAGATCTACCATTGAGTATAATGCCTACTTCTGTATGTACCTGACCAGGCACAAGCAATAACTGGAACATCCACAGAGGCTTCATACAAAAAGAATCCATGGAGTAAACACAATGCCATATGCAGATCGCCTCAAAGCCATCTCTCTATACTCTGTTTCCTACAGATTGCTGAGAGGCAATTTATGTCTGGCATACAAGGCATTCTTAGATCCCATTATGATGGACCTTTTGTATATCTGCAAAAATGAAAAGCACCAGAACAACTACTGCAGATCTAAAAAATTAAACTTTGCTTGCAACTTAAATAAAACATGTTGGAGGGACAGGTACATATCTCAGAGAATACTTACTGTCTGGAATAGACTTCCCAGCCATGTGAAGCAGAACCTTTCCCTAACCCTATTCAAGCACAACCCAGACCAGTGGATGGGAAATCAAAAATTCACCCCTGGTCTGACACTTATGTCTCTGATGAACAGTGGCAATCATTAAATTACCCCCTAACTAACATACATCCCTTAAAATAACCACTAAGGCACAATAAATCATGAGATACATTTGGGTTACATGGCTAGGCTTATAAAGGTCCCAGTAGTCATTAGCCTAATATACACCTATGAACGTATGAACATGTTAAATTAGTCATTCCATGTAAATATAAATGCAAACAGGGACAACTGGGTTAGTCAAATGCTTAAGTTGTTCTACTATAGGAACCTATATTTGTCCACATGGATAAATAGGAAGATTAGTTCCAACCTGAGCTAGTCCACTTTTTGCAGCACTGTCCTTATATTTCAACATATCACAATATTCGCATAAATAAATATGTTTACCTGCACTTTATTTCTCAGGAAGAGGTTTTTTCCTTGCTGCTGATTCCCTAGTGACCACCACAATGGGTTGTCACCTTTTCAAATGTCCAAAGTGGGAAATTTTTTATATGGAAATGTGAGATTTTTCAGAACAGCTTTTACTCACACCCAGTTAAAGGACTGGATTTCGCTTTTCTGCCAAAATGAAAGCTTATTGTTGTAAAATTTGAGTAATGTATGTTGTTTCTTATAATATTAAGGTGATTTAGATACAGAATAATAGCTCTGTGTAACTTTTGCCTTAAAGTCTCAGGACATTTATCATTTTTCATGTTTTTATTAAACATTTGTTTACTGGGAAAGTTCAACTTGAAATTAAGCCAATTTTCAGAGAAGGCCCGGAGAGTAACACTCTAAACGCATGCCTTTGTGTCATGGAAGGAAACCAGAGCACCCAGAAGAAACCCATATGAACACAGGGAGGACATGCAGACTCCGCACAGAAGGCTCTCCAGCCGGGAATCGAATGAGAGAACCTCTTGCTATGAGGCAACAATGCTACCACTGCACCACTGCACCAAGCTTGATCAGCATGTTTCATGCTTTGTTTCCAGATGACAAAACTGCCCACATAGAGACTGTCTTTCATAAAGAGGGGCAGGTGGTAACCCTGCCACCATCAAGCCTGTCTCCCAATCAGTTGGTCAGTTTGTTCTGTCAGAGGAAAGAGCCCTATATTTCATTCATTCCTCCTAAGTCAGAATGGCATATGAAGAAGCAATACCATCATCCTGAATACTGAATTGGGGGCTTTCATTTATAGCCTTCCAGTTCCCTTACCACATGCTCACTATATCCCAAGGGATGATGTAAAAAAGGTCTCTCTCCCTTTACTTTTGTGAGAGCTGCATACTTAAATTTCCTATCCCCTTTGAAAGCAAGCACTTCTGGTAATCACTAGTCAGATTTCAACATGGAGTCCACATTGCAGGTGTAAATCCACACCCCTACTGTAAGCTTCTCAACCTTCCCCTAAGAGGAAGATGAGTAGGTTCTGCCTCATCATTCCTCTGCCCCCGCCCCCCCCACCAGCTTTTCCTGCTCTTAGACTGCTAATCAGACCCTAGTCAGCTGGGACATATTCAGGAATGCATCACTCTTTGCCATATAGTTGGCTATTGCTTCTATTGAAAATTATTGCAGGAACTCACTACCCTAACAGTAATAAAAAAACTTTGAGTTGAATTTAGGATTCAAACTTCTCATTGAAAGCTGTACTTTATGATTTCCTCTGTTTTATTTTTCCTCTTCGGGGAAACCCTCAGGCTTCACTGTTGTTATCTCAGTTACCCTATTTAAATCCAAGTTCTCCTTTCTTCACCCTAAGACATGAATACTCAATATCTTTAGCCTCTGGTCCTGCTCTATCCTCATTAGCCATCCTCTGCATGCAGTCCAGAAAACTGATGTCCTTCTATCTCTAAGGTTTCAAGATCTTTGTATTGTGTTCTCACAATGGTATTAATATGCTGACATTTTCAACAGTTAATAAACCACTGTTTTTTCCTTGATGGATAACGTACATAGATAATTCGGTTTACTATCTTTCTTTCGAAAGGTAAAACATTTGCCGATCAAAATAACGAAAAGTTAAACTGAAACCAAATATTTCGAATGTACACAATGTTGCCCCAAATGATCGACATATTTGAGTCAACATTATCGCCGAAAATGTCATGTGATAGCCATGATGTAAATCAAACTCCTATATGACATATCACATTTTTGCAAGCCCCCCTGCACCCCCCTATAGGGGGCTGCACCCTCCACACCCCCTGCTACTAATATATTCCAACTCTGAGATCGCACTACAGTGGGAATATGGATGAATCCCCAATGTACCGCAATCTCCATACATATAGTCGAACACACTTATGCGACTGCACTACTGCATTCACATAATTGTGTTCGACTATCCAATACACTTTTCATTTTGTACATGACATTCTGATTTTCGGCAGCATAGCTGCCAACAGAATGTCTTTCGCACAAATGATAGTAAACCAGATAATTCAGCATATTACTGAAAATAAAAAAGCAAGAAATGTATTTTAATGTCCTAAATAACAAAATTCAGACTGAAAGACTTTTTCAGATGCAATGTTGTATTATTTTGGCAAAATATAACTGAAGAAGAGCACATGTTTTGGCAACAAGGAGCGATACATGCTTTTGATAATTTATGTCTGTCAGTATGGTTTTGCAGAAATCACAGCTGCATGTACACATCTCATACTGCAAGACAAGAGCTTAATACAACATATTTGCCAATTTTCTTCACATTGTCTGTTTTATGTAGATTTGGAAACTAGTCCATAAATGACCATGAAGTTAATCTTTTGTAGAAAACTTTCAAATATGGGATACTTTTTCTCTGCATGCTAGCTAATTACATCTTTTGAGAAATAATTAGGTGATAAAATAATTAGGTGATAAGCTATACTTAATGGTGTCTAGGTTACATATGCTGCTTGTAACATCCATAAACAGTTCAGAGATCAAGCAAAGCTGTTCGAAGTTCTGTTCTAGCTGTGCTACTCATAATGATAGAAAGAAGATACATCTATAGACTGCTTTTAGAATTAATTAAGCATTTCCTGGTTTTATTCAATTAAACCAATTCACTGATGTTCTTCTAAAGAAAGGTATTTGATAATGATTTTTGCCTTAATGATGTAAAACATGGCACAGCCCTTTCTTACACATCACTTTTAGTGGAGTTCACAGTCTGTACCATTTCTTTTCAGCAAATAACAGTCCCTTTCAACTCTAATACAAATATGTTCCCTGCTTCCCCAAAATTACAAAAGAACAATGATTGCATCTTAATTAAGTATATAACTACCTATTTGCATTAATGGTAGTTACCTGCTTGTCGATTGCAAAATGCCCCAACTCCGCTCTATCTCACCAAACACACATTACCTTCTGAACACTGCAGATGTGCCTTCACAGTTTAAACAAACTTGTCACTCCTTGGATCTAGGTAAGTCATACAACAAATAAAAAAGACCACTCAAGACCAACACAATTCTGTTTCGGAACATATAAACTACATTCTCATTTCCAAATTCAATAATGCCTTTGGACATTACCTTTATTCAGTCAGTGCATGCTACTAACCCACCCATCTCAACTCATTTTTGAAACTAACCTAAAATATTTTCAATAAAAGTTATAAACTTTTCTTACATCATTTAGCTTGTGGGTGATAAACTAAGATTTTCAACTTTTTGTTTTGGCTTTTTCCCGGTTAGGGGTCGCCACAGCGGATCACCTGTCCACCCATGATTGGCAGTGGAGTTTTATGGTGCCAAGGTGCCAGCCCGGCACCCAACCTTCCATAGAAGGCACAGGCATGCACACACTCACACCTAGGACCAATATGGAGTATCCAATTCACCTATAGCATGTCTTTGGGATGTGGGAGGAAACCGGAGCACCCGGAGGAAACCCACGCGACCACAGGAAGGACATGCAGACTCCACACAGAAGGCACCCCAGCCAGGAATCACACCAGAGAACCTCTTACTGTGAGGTGGCAATGCTAACCGCTGCACCACCGTGGCTGCCCAAACTAAGATTTTCAACTGCTTAACCTAAAAATATTGGTACACATTTCTGCATAACCCTTGACATAAAGGCTGTGCCTTGGTTGATAAGTATCTCTTTAGGAATACCCATTCAAGAGAATAATAGCACCCATTCTCTGGCAATAGACTTAGCATGTTTGGGTATATTGTGGAATACTCTACTATGAGCATGATATACTGATACTCACTGTGATATCTTACCAGTGGCAAAACAATGCTTATATTAATGCCTTCTAATGGCACATCTGTAATCAATATTGGAAGCAAAGGATTCATAAATGCAAGTTGTGGAGATATTTTCTCACTTTCTGCTCAGGATGAACAGAGTTGTATTTCTTTCACAATTCCTGGAAAATAAAATCTGGCTACTTTTCATGTCTTAATATTATAACTCCCAAGTGATCTCTAAGTGCATAACCATGTCCATGTTTCAAAAAAAGAAGTTATGTCCTTACCATAACGTTCCATGTGGAGTGTTCATCTCGCCTTGGTTATTACACATGGGGTTCGGAGCCGATCCTCGGCTCCGTGCCGGCCGACTGCAAGCTCTGCATCGAGAAGAAGCTCGAGGACATCTAATACCCACAATCCCCCTCTGCCTTTACCTCAGATCTAGTTTGCAAGCAAACCATACATAAAAGCACACACACATGCTAACTATATACATAGATGTACATATATACAAACATACCAAGGGTATGATAGTAACACTAATAGTGCAACAGCAGAAGGAGAATACTCCAGACCAGGCACCAAATTGAACGTTCTTCCTAAGGGTGGGAGGGGTGGGAGTGTAATAACCAAGGCGAGATGAACACTCCACATGGAACGTTATGGTAAGGACATAACTTCTTTATGTGAGAGTGTTCAATCTCGCCTTTGTTCTTACACATGGGTAGCGTCCCTAGCTCCATGATCCTGAGAAACTCAAGGGAGAACGTTCCTGAGCACAGTGGAACCAAAGGTTGCCCTATCCCTAGAAACCCTGTCCACTTTGTAATGAGAGATAAATGTATGTGGTTTAGCCCAAGTAGCAGCCGCACAAATAGTGTCTAGTGGTAAGCGAGCTGCGTGAGCCAAAGATGTAGAAACTGATCTGGTGGAATGTCCTTTGGGTTTGACTGATAATGTTTGATCAGAGGCCTCATAAACATATGTGATACAGTCAGCTAGCCATTTAGAAAGAGTTTGTTTCGTAACTGCAAGACCCTTTCTGCTGTCAGCAAAAGCTACAAATAGTTGATCAGATTTCCTGTGATCTTTTGTTCTATCCAAATAAAATCTGAGTTGTCTATGGACATCCAGTTTGTGCAACATATACTCCAATTTGTTAGAGTGGTTCTTAAAGAAGGTGGGTAATTCAATGGACTGATTAATATTACTAGAAGAGCAAACTTTGGGGAGAAAGGATGGATTAGTGCGTAGGGATACTCTGTCAGAATGAAATATTAAATAAGGATGTTTGACAGAAAGGGCCTGAAGCTCAGACACTCGTCTAGCAGATGTAATGGCCACTAGAAATAAAGTTTTCCATGACAAAAATTTCAATGTGCAACTTGAGGCTGGTTCAAAGGGTGGCAACATCAATTTAGAGAGTAACAGGTTCAAATTCCACGGTGATGTCGGACTTCTGACTGGTGGTCTGATATGAAAAGAACCTTTTAAAAAGCTTTACAAAGTCTGTGAGCCATGATAGGCGCACCACATTCCTCTACATGATAGTTAGAAATGGCAGCTAACTGTACTCTTAAAGTAGCCGGGGAAGCTCCCTCATGAAATAGTTCAGTCAAGAACTCTAAAATCTTGTTTAACGGAGCTATAACAGGGTCCAAATGATGTGACTCCGCCCAAAAGACAAAACGTTTCCACTTACTGGTGTAAGTCTTCGTAGTGGAAACTTTATGAGAAGCCACTAAAATATCTTGAACCGCCGATGTAAGGGGAACCGACCTGGCTAGAAAGGGAAGCGGAGCAGCCAAGCTGCCAGATGGAGAGATTCTAGAGATGGGTGAGGAACTCCTGACGAGTGAGTCAGTAGATCTGGCTCTGGGTCCAGCATCCAAGGTCCCCGAATGCGGTGATGCAATAGAAAAGGGAACCAAATTTGACGAGGCCAGAACGGAGCAATGAGGATAATAGTCCTCTGAAGGTTGTTGGCTTTCTGTAGAAACTTTGCAATCAGGGGAAATGGAGGAAAAGCATATAGGAGACCCTGGGGCCAATCGTGCACCAGCGCGTCCCTGGGGACTTCCCCTGGAGGGGGTAATAGGGCAAAGTAGCTCCTGCATTTGGCGTTCATTGGAGACGCAAACAGATCGCAGGTAGGCTGGCCCCATTTGCGAAAAATCATTCTCGCAACTGACTGTTTGAGGGACCACTCGTGAGGCAACAGTATTGCCCTGCTCAGCCTGTCGGCTATGACGTTGGATGACGCGGGATGTGCGTTGCGATCAGAAAGCGAGCGGTGGACTCCGCCCATTGCCAAATTCTCATGGCCTCTCTGCATAGTTGGTAAGACCTGGTTCCCCCTTGCTTGTTTATGTACCAGACTACGGACATGTTGTCTGTCTGGACTGCAATGGTCCCTGGAGGAAGAAGGGGAGCAAAGTGTTGCAACGCCAAAAACACTGCCCTCAACTCCAGAACATTGATGTGCAGATTGTACTCAGATTGGTCCATTCGCCTTGGACTGTCTGTCCCTGAAAGATGCCCCCACCCTATCAGGAAGCGTCGGTGCTTATCGCCGCTGACGGTGCGGGTAGCACAAATGGTCTTCCGCTGGATAGGTTGCAAGTCTGTAACCACCACATTAGGTGTGATTTGCATGTTTTCGTTATCAATATTTCGTGAGTCAGTGGAAGTTGTTGGAATGACCATTGTGCAAACAGAAGCCATTGTAGCACTCTCATGTGCAGTCTTCCCAATGGTATCGCAACGAGAGAAGCTGCCATGAGACCCAAGACTTTCAGAACAAGTTTTGCCGGGGACTTTCTGGACGACAGCAGAAGAGAAATGTTGATTTGAAGTGCTACTATTCTTTCTGTAGGAAGTCTTAGAACTAAATGGTGCGTATCTAATTCCGCTCCTATGAATAAGATATGCTGTGATGGCTGTAGTAAAGATTTTTCAAAATTTACTGAAATTCCAAGGTGTGTACAAAGTTGTAGGGTGTAATCCCTGGCCTGTATCAGTTGACGCCTGGTGGTGGCAGACAGGAGCCAGTTGTCCAGATACGGAAACACCTGGAATCCTAGGCGCCTCAGATGAGACGCTACCACTGCCATGCATTTGGTGAAGACCCTGGGGGCTGTGGTCAGACCAAAGGGCAGGGCTCGAAACTGATAGTGACTGGCTCCCAGCCGGAAGCGCAAATGATCCCTGGACGCCCTGGCCATTTTGATGTGGTAGTATGCGTCCTTCAGATCTATTGAGCACATCCAGTCGTCCTTCTGTAAGAATGGAAGGATCGATTGAAGCGTGACCATTCAGAACTTTTCCTTCTTGACAAAGGTGTTGAGATGGCTTAGGTCCAGAATCGGCCTCCAGTCCCCTGTTTTCTTTGGAACTAAAAAGAACCTTGAGTAAGTTCCGAATCCTATTTGGTCCGCTGGGACTGGTTGGATGACTCTCTTTCCTAGCAGCTTTGAAATTTCTGTAGCTGCTGGCTCTCGCAGATGGGGTGGTACATCTGGGAGTTTTCTTTGGAATGGGGTGGATAGAAATGGGATTTTGTAACCTCTGGTAACAACGCTTTTTACCCAATTGTCTGAAGAAAGGTTTTGCCAGGCCTGAGGGTATAAAGCTAAGCGACCCCCGACTGCCTCCAGAGCAGGACAGTCGGGCCTCCTCTCAGGAGTGCTGAAAAGGTTTGCCAGGAGGTTATCCCTGTCACCTTGGTTTTGGACCCCTCTGCCGCCAGGGCGGCGTCTTCCACCTCTGCCCCCTCTGCCTCTAGAGGGCATCACCCTGTGTGTTTGGGAAAGATCCTTGGGGTTTTGAAACCACATTTTCCCACCACGTTGCCCTTTGGGGTACGGTCTGGAAGGGTGGAAAACGGACTCCGACAGCAGACAGAGTCTTTCCCTCCTGTTCACACCGGGTAAGGGTCTCCTTTACTTTAGGACCAAAAGTGTGGCTCCATCAAATGGGGCGTTAGTAAAGGAAGACTTGAAGGCTTCCATAAGCGAACATAAGCGCATCCAGGATTGCCTACGAAGAGCAATCGCTGAAGCCGCTGCCCTACTCGATCCCTCGGCTGCGTATGATATCAGCCTCATGGACGAGTTTACAATGGATGTAAGGGTGTTGAGATGTGCTGTAACTTTCTCTGAAACAGCAGCATCTGTAGTACCCTGGAGGGTATCTCCCAACTCTTTGACTAGATCCCTCTGTAAGCGTGTAAAATGAGTCAAATAGTTCAGGGAACGCATAGAAAGCCGCTGAACTGAAAATGCGCTTCCCGTATCTGTCCATGGTCCTAGAATCTCTGTTAGGCGGATGGACAGATGAGGAAGACTCGACATCTCCTTTTCGTGGCCGCTGCCACCACCATGGCGTCTACTGGAACTCCTTTGGTGAGGTAAGCCTTGTCCTGTGGTGCCGTAATGTACTTATTAGGCTTCCTAGGGACTGGTTCCACCGTGTCAGGTGTCTCCCATGCCCTTCGAGCAATCAACTCCATTAACTCATCGAAGGGCGGAGTGACCCAGGAGGAGGAAGGGCGAGCACCAAATGCCTTCAGCAGAACTGACTCATCCTCAGAAGGGGGGAGGGACTGCCAATCACCTCTCTGCTTAAGGATCTCCAAGATGTCAGAAAAGGAGACATCTTCCGTAGGTGACTTTGGGGACCCTTCTGACTCATCCAAGTCAGTATCGGATGTTAAAGATTCCTGTGGAGAATCTAAGTGTCTCCTCTTACACAATCTTTTCCTAGGGACCTCTTCGGGGGGAACATCCGAAGAAGCCTCCGAGGAAGAGGGGGCACCCTCCAGGGGTGGCTGAGACACCGGTGCTCGACGCTTGGATGTGGCCGTTGGTGCAGAGGAAGATAACGGTCCTTTATGGGGAGGAGAAGCTGTTCCTGCTGATGTGGTTGTCTGGGTAGACAACACCTTCCTCATGAGGTCGAAGGCCCCCGGGTCCCGAGTCGAGGTATCTCCCGGTTCTGAAGAAATGGGAAGAATCCCCGAAACAGGAACCAAAGGCACCGACCCTGAGGACGGAACCGAGTCGATCCGCGCCGAGGCTCCGAGAGGGAGTGTCGGAACCGAAACATCAGTCCGACTCTCGGTCCCGGAACCAAGGATGGATCTTCGGCTCCGAGACTCCAGTACCGGATCAGATGGAGTCGAGGTGAACGGTGCCGACCGAGAAAAAGACGGTTCTGGCACCGAGGGCTCCACAATCATCAGTTCAGCTTCTTCCGGCTCCGAAGACTGGATAGGTCTCGGAGGAGGAACAGATGGAGATAGTGGAAGGCTTTCAAGTCTCGACATCAACTGAGAGGAGACCGAGATAAGCTTGGATAAGGCCGTATTCTCCATCAATTTCTGCACCACACGGTCCACATCGGTGTCGGAGAGGGGCCTGGAAGAACGAGTCGAAGGGATTGAAGACGGAGCCGACCTCAAGAGAGTCGGTGGAGGGAGCTCCGTCACCGGTTCCAAGACTCGAGGCTCGGAAACTGCCAACAGTTGAACACTTGGCCCCGAAGTCTGTGGAACCGGTGATCTAACTTTGCCCGAAGAGCTCGGAGCTGATGACTTGGGCTCCGACGTCTTCGACTCCTTCGAGGATTTGGATGCCTGGTCTGAAGCATCCAGAGCCTCCTGGAAAGAAGGTTTCAATAACCCTCTGTCCATCAGTTTCCTGCGCCTATCTGTCATGACCCTCCCACTAAAAGAGTGACAAATTGAACAGTCCTCTTGTAAGTGGAGAGGGCCAAGGCAGTAGACACAGGAACTGTGGTTGTCAGTGACCGACATTTTTTGGCCACACTGGCAACGTTTAAATCCAGATTTCATTTTCTCAGACATTTTGTAGTAAGAGAAAAAGTCAAGTCCAGTAACAGTCAATCCAGAGAAAAAAAGGTCAAATCCGGTAAAAATGTCAGTCCGGTTGTCTAATCCAAGTAGGGGTGGTAGGCCCCGAAAAACTCTATACCAGTTAAAAGAAGTTAAACTAAGTTAACGGTACCGAGAATTTCTCTCTACACACACACCATACACTAAATACACTAACAAGTAATTTTGAACAAGTTCTCCTAAAATTTAACAAAAAGAAAGTTAAATCTTATCTGAAGATGCTCGAGCTAGCCTCCAACGATGCGAATGCAGCAGCGGCAAACTAGATCTGAGGTAAAGGCAGAGGGGGATTGTGGGTATTAGATGTCCTCGAGCTTCTTCTCGATGCAGAGTTTGCAGTCGGCAGGCACGGAGCCGAGGATCGGCTCCGAACCCCATGTGTAAGAACAAAGGCGAGATTGAACACTCTCACATCTACTGTTCTGTAAAGCTTTGGTAATAGTAACTGGCATACAATTTCTTCTTTATATTTATTTATCATTTAATTATTTATTTGCAGTTGGTTTACCAGTATAGTCCATTGGGCCAAAATAACCCATTTTCAATGGAGTCCTGGGGAGAAAAGCTCCAAAAACAAGTAGCAAGGTTACAATAAGGTATTTGGTTACAATTCTACAATTAGTATGAACTAGTAAAAAAAATGAAGGAAACTTAGAAATACAGCAAACTAGTGAACAAATATATACAAATATTACAATCTTGTATAGCTGAAAATAAAACATTTACAATATAGAAACTGAGAAGCTTTTACAACTTAGGGTAGGTTACACTTGAGGTATCTTTCATGCATTCAGGATGAATAGCTTAATACAAGCAAGAGAAAGATATATGAGCTGACATAGAATTTTTACAGTATGGAAACTGAGAAGCTTTTTCATCTTAGGGTATTTTACACTTAAGAGGTACCTTTCAAGTATTCAGAAAAAAATAGCTTAATACAAGCAAGAGCAAGATCTATGAATTTAGGAGAGTAAGTGGAAATTCCCATTATGAATAGGGGAGGAGAAGTGGAAATTCCTAGTATGAATAGGGGAGGAGATTATGTGGGGTGGGAGCAGGAGCATTCCCACTGGGAAATTAGGTGTGACTGAAGAGATTTTTTGAATGAGAAGTGATTTGTGATAGTACGAATGGATGGGGGTAAGGAGTTCCAGAGACGAGCAAGACTGTAGGATAAGAGATTTTTTCCAGGGGGATGAATTGGTTTATGCAATTCAATTAGGTTTTGGTTGTTAGATCTAAGTATTCTATCAGGGAGGTGCATTTTAAAGGTAGAGGAAAGGGAGGGGCAGAGGGAAGGATTGAAGATGAGTTTGTGTGCAAGACTCATTTGGACGTAGGTGAGGTGATTGGGTAGTTCTAACCATTTTAGTTTGTAAAGAGCTGAACAGTGGTGTGAGGAGGACTTATGGGAGGTAGCAAACTTGGCAATTTTATTATAGCAAGAGGAGAGTTGTGTTTTGAGTGAAGATTGTAGGTTAGTTAGGAGTGGGGCTCCATAGAGGAGGGAGGGGATGAGAAATGTCGTAGATAGGGTGAATTTGGTTTAGGGTGTAAGATAAAGTTTTTGGTGTTTTTTTTTTATATTTAATTGAAGGTGGGAATTGAATTTAAGCTGACTGTCAATTTGGACCCCAAGTAATTTGGCCTCAGATACCAGTTCGAGAGGTGTATTGTTATGACTAGTACTAGAGAAATTACTTGGATAGAAAGAGGTAGCTTTAGAGGGGGTGAATACCATTAATTTGGTTTTGGAGGCATTGAGTACAAGGTGATGTGTTTTCATCCATTGTTCGGTGGTTGAGAATGCATCTTGAGTAAGCTTTAGAAGTGTGGGGATGGAGGTAGCAGAACAGATAATAGTTGAATCATCTGCGTATTGGATAATTTTTGTTAAAAGGATGTTGTTGTGGAAATAGTTTATGAATATATTGAAAAGAAGGGGACCCAGTATAGATCCCTGGGAACACCAGTTGGGGTGTTGATGAAAGGGGAGGTGGCTTTTTTCCATCTTACTGCTTGATATCTATTGGATAAGTAGCTAGTGAACCAGTTCAGGGAGGAGGGTGACAAGTTAAGCTTGGTGAGTTTAGTTAGTAGTAGATTGTGGGAGATAGTATCAAAGGCCTTAGAGAGGTCTAGTAGGAGAGTAGAGACAATGTGGCCAGAGTCCCGGGGCTTTGTTCACAGCTTCCAGGAAGGAGAGAAGGGTGGTCATAGTACTGTGACTGGGTCTGAAACCATGTTGTGTTGGAGTTAGTAGGTTATTGTCTAAGAGGTGTGGTAGGAGTTGTAAATGGATACACTTTTCTAAAAGTTTAGAGACAGGAGATAGGCTAGCAATGGGACAGAAATTAGTAATATTGTTGTTGCTGCCACCTTTATGCAATGGTACAACAAAAGCCGTTTTCCAGATTTGGGGTACTGAGTTTTCTTGAATGGAATGGTTGATTAGAATGCTGATGGGGTAGGCAATGGCTTCGGCAGCTATACTGAGAAAGTAAGAAGGAATGTTATCAGGGGCATTAGAGCATGGTTTTGGTTTCTGAAGTAGTTTTTTATGGTGGATGTTGGTATAGGTTTTAGTGAAAATGGTGGAGAAAGGGGGGGGTTTGAGGATGTTGATGATGGAGAGGAGATAAGGGGAGAAGCAGTGGTAAGGGGTGAAACATTGTTAGGGGAGGATGAGGGTGTAGTGAGGGGTGTGGTGGGGTTAGAAGATGAAAAAGATTAGGTTAGTTTGGAGATAGAATCAATGAAGATGGTGTTGAATTGAGTGGCCAAGTCTATGTCTGGAGCGTTAGGGTCCGGGCTGGGGTTATTTGGTTTGCTGAGATTAAGGAGGGTGGAGATACATTTCCAAAATTTTTGAGGGTTTGTTTTATTGTTGTTTTGGAGTATGAAGAAGTAATTCTGTCTATTGGAAATGATAAGCTTTTTTTACTTTGTTTCTGAGTGTTTTGTATTCATTTTGGGCTAGGGGAGTCCTATGTTTCTGATATGATGACCATGCTTTATCTCTAAGGTGCATAGTTGCTAGTGTGCTTTTTGTTTACCAAGGGGCAGTTTTCTTTTTTATTCTTTTTGTTTTTATGGGGGCATGTTGCTCTAAGAGGTTCAAAAAAGTTGAGTTGAAGTGGGCGACTGCTTGTTCCAGGGGTAGAGTTTTTAGGGTGTTCCAGTTGATTGCTTTTAGAAAGTTGGAAAAGGTAGTGGGGTTGAAGTTTTTTTGGCAGCGAGAAATAATAAAATTATGAGTAAGATGTAGGGGTGAGGCAAATCGGTGTGTGAATGTGGGCAAGTGGTCACTAAGGGAATCAGGCAGGGTGCCACTATTTGAGAAGTAATGAGGGTGGGAGACTAATATCCCATCTAGGGTACTATCACTGGAGAGGTTTTTTGAGGGCTGAGTTATGGAGTTGATCAGCTGAGAAAAGTTGTAAAGGTTAATGTTAAGTGGGTTTGTGGGAGACTGTATTGCGGACCAATTGATATTCATGTCACCCAAAAGTATAGTTTTGTTGTTAATGTTATTGGAAAGCCAGGAGAGGATGCCCTCTAGTGCAGAAATATTGTCACCTGGGGGGATGTAGAGGGAGGCTATGCATATGTGTTTATGTTTATTTACTTGAAGTAATGCCAGGAGTAGTTCTGCATTATTGAATTGCGGAGTTGGTTTGTTATAAGGGGTAACTGATAAGGATGATAAGTGTAGAAGGGCTACTCCACCTCCTTTTTTGTTGGGTCTGTCTTTTCTGATTATAGAGTAGTTGGGTGGAATTATTTCAGAATATTTTATATGAGGTTTTAACCAGGTTTCAGAGATGTACAAAATGTCTGGTTTGTTATATGTAAGCCATGCATGCAGATTAGGGATTTTGTTAACTATACTTTGGGCATTTAAGGAGGTGAGTAGTATGGATTTATCTGTTGAAGGGGATGGGGATGGGCCTGGGTTGGGGTGTTTGTCTCCTGATAATAGAATAGAAGTCAAATATAGCATTACGTTGGATAGGTACTTTGTCTGCTTAGAGTCAGGGTTGAGCTTTGCTAGATTTATGAGGGATGAGTTAGTTGCTGTAGGGATAGGATATTTGTGAGGAGTAATAAGTTTATAAGAGAAGAGAAGATGATGTTTTATAGAGTACAGGCATGGAGATATTGGGAAGTGTGAATATAACACAGGTAGGCTAAGATGGTTTGTAGTATGAAAGGATGAAGTATGGTTGTAGTTAGTTGGCTGGGTGAGGTAGTAGGTATAGGATATGGTGAGGAGCAGTAGTAGATGAATAGTGAAGAATGGGGCTTTTAAGAGCATAGTGAGATAGGTTACTGAGAGTAGGTATGTAGTGGCTGGCTAGTTTACTAGGGTAAGAGAGTTGTAAATTTTGGGAGGAGACTGAGAGGGGCGGTACAGTAGAGTATTGGTGAATGTGGGGAGGAGTAAGAAGTAGGTGTGGAAGGGAGGAGGTGACTAGTTGGTTGGGGCGAGGTGATGGGTGTGGCTAAAGGGTATAAGTGTAGAAGTGCTGGGGGTGGGTGGGTGGGAATTGGGGGCAGGGTAGGGGAGTGGAGTGAGCCCACAGGGCAAACGGAGCAGGTAGAGCCGAGGGAAGGCTGAGGATGAACAAGAACCAATCTGTGGAGTACTAGTAGCTGAAGGTGAGTCCAGGGGACAGGGATTACGTGGGATGGCGTGAGCCTAGAGTTGAGAAAGGGGAGTAGAGAAAACCTTATTATAGATTTAAGCAGATATCAAAAAATAAAGTAAGTAATAGATAGTGAAAATAAAGTAAAGAAGTATTAAGTCAGGAATTGTGAGGAGAGGGTGCCACCTAGTGAACAAATGTTATAGTACACCTGTGGCTCCGCAAGGACAGATTCCCTAGAGTGGGAGGAAAGAGGAGAGTCCAATGTAAACCGGAGAGCTAGAAGAGGGGTCAAGTATGTGGGGACAGAGATGGGAAGGATTAGGTTGCTGGCTGTCCTGACAGGGGAGCGTGCTAAACCACCTAGCAGGGACTTCTGGCAGAATACAATCTAGTATGTAGGATTAGCAACAGTTACACATACTTTCTTAAGTCCTTTAATGGATATTCTTCAGGGGGAGGCTTGGTCCTATTCCCATAATGGAGAGGCATGGTCCTATTCCCTTAATGGGGAATATTAGAATTATTTTAGGTCTGGGTTTCCAACAAGGAGCAGTTACAACAGAGTGAAGCAGGACAGTTGAGTTTCTTAAGTCCTTTAATGGATATTCTTCAGGGGGAGGCTTGGTCCTATTCCCGTAATGGAGAGGCTTGGTCCTATTCCCTTAATGGGGAAAATTAGAATTATTTTAGGTCTGGGTTTCCAACAAGGAGCAGTTACAATAGGGTGAAGCAGGACAGTCGAGTGATTCCAGCTGATGCAGAGCACTTGGTTTTCTCTTTAATATCATTGCGGATAACATCTGCAACTTCCTCAGGAGTTAGCCCTGTTTCCAAAAGAATTTCAGTAATATCCAAAAAAGCTTCATCACAACTGACAGCTACAATCTCATAAGTATAGATGTAGTACCCAGCACCTGTTTGGTATATTTACGGTTTACACAGTCATCTGGTAGTAGTCTTCCTCTACAGAGATGACAATTTTAAATTTACTCAGACTATATAATAGATCATTGTTTAGTTCAAAGTAAGGACAAGGAGAAGGTTATTTTTTAGTATCTCCTACTTTCACTTTTATTATCTCCCTTGCTCACATTAAGATTCCATCTTTCCACCATGCTTTTTGAAGGTAATATGTTCTGTAGGTCTGTTAAATCTAGACCATGTTCTTCATTTGTTTTTTTCTCAAAGTGGAAGATTCAGCTTCCTTTTTAACATACACTGGTCTAGATTCTAACATATTTAAGTCTCCCTCTGCAAATGGTAACTCTAAAAAAGTTGTCTTCAGCTTTACTTTTTTCCTCACTCACACACACATATCTATTGCCTAAAGTCTCCCTTTACTTGAGTTTTCTTTTTATTTGTTTTAACAACACAATATTTATTTCTCCATTCAAAAATATTCCTATTTTTACAAACTGTGCAGTCCTCATCCATAGTACACACTATTAATCACACACTGACTCTTGCTAATACATTCCAAATTAAACACCCAGTTTACATTTCACTGTATTTGCTACATTAGCCATTATTTAGAAATTACTTAAGTTTGTTACTTCTTACATGTCTTTTTTAATTTATGTGCAACCTTATTCCAAGTAGTAAAACTTAAATAACATTTCCTTTAAGCTTGTCTAGGAGAACCATTTTCTGAAAATATAATACTTAATTTAGAAGGAATTAAGTATTTCTTGCTTCCCCCTGTGTAACCTACTGTTATTTAATTATATATCATAATGGCCAACTTTTCTATTACCAGTCTTCAAGTAAAGGAGAGCTTGAGGGCAGATTGTTTTATGGGGTCTATCAGTCAATGACAGCGCCTATAAATTCAAAGGTGAGGTGGAATCCATATTTCCTTTGATATTCAAACTATTCTTTCCAGTGTACTTAAGATTGTACAGACACAGATTTCATAGGATGCTTACTAGGGTCTGTGATCCAATTAACTGACAGTCAGTAGGATGATGTAGGCAGATTAATTCCTTTCCAAATACCTTAGCCAGGGGTACCAGCTCCTCATTCCTACCATAATCTTGTCCTGTAGCCAGGGGGACCAGCTCTTCATTCGAATTTCATATGATCGAGACCATATGATCGAAGTTTAAGAATCTCGACATTCTGAAATAAATAAAAAACAAACAACTTTCTCAACATTTACGCAGGGGGCCAAGCCCCCCCCCCACATCCCCACACCCCTGCTACTTAAATATACCAACTCCGAGATCTCACTACAGTGAAGAAAAGGGAACTCTACCGTTCCGCACTATATACAGATCTCTGTTCAGAATTTCGAAGTTCTAAAACTTCAATCATATGGTCTCAACCACATGGTATTCAAGGTTTTAGAAACTCGAAATTCTGAAGGGAACCCATCTTATCACATTATGCGGGTATTTCTTTCATAGTATGCATTTCAGACATTTGCATACTCTTAGAAGTAACTCCATTCCCTTGACTGTTACAAGTTCTACTTAGATGACCTTTCTTTCCACATTTGTAACAAGCTAATCCAGTAATATGTACATCATATTTCAAAAGCAATGCTGATTTGTTAGCTTCTGGCTTGGGATTAGGTTTATATATACACATTTATGCGTTAAACTCCATATAATTTGCCTAAACATGTTCAGGTGCAGCAATGAGCTTATCTGAACATTTGGGATCATTTTGATATACCGGTTTTACACCAACAAGTGATAATCTTTTAACCTTATCAACAGTAAGCAGTACTGTCATTTATTATTATTAGTATCATGTCTGCTTTATAATTAACATTAGGCTGTCACCACAGTTTAGAAATATATTATACTTTTCAGCTCTTGCTTCCTTACAGGCATTATAACCTGACTGAAATTTAATAGCTTGCATCTCAGAAGTAATATTGCTCTTCACAAAAGTTGTTTTTTTAACTTCATCATACTCTGAGTAATCTATACCATCCATTTCCATGTATACCTTTATAGCATCTCTATTCAGCTGTTACGAGATGATAGCTTCTTTATTTCACCAATTCACTTCAGTAATCTCATTTAACACTGGTCTGTAAACATCTCTTTCTGAACTAGTGTTTCAGCTAATCTCTCCATGTTTTACATTGGTTCTTAAAATACTTTAGTAGAACACAATCACAGTTTTGTATTTGGGAATTGCAGCAGACTCACAAAGTTCACTTCAGGGTTACTGCCAATACTTCTCAACTGCCCAGATGTTTGCAGAATGTCCAGACTTTGCCTCATATTTTTGGTCTGTTCCTTGTAAATTTTTTTTTTCTGGTAAATCATTGGCAAATCATGGAAGACTGAAGTAAAATAAAATGACATACAGTTGAGTGTCAGACATCCTACCCTTTAGAAAATTCATGCTAATGCAAAACCTGTTATTCTATCAACTTTGTAAGTTTGTAGAAGTACTTAAAAATTGTCCCTATTTTTGGGCCTTTGTCCCCCCCATTATTTATGACTTTGTCCAGATTTCGTGCTCTGAGAAGATGAGAGAGATGGTTACTGCAGTTCATTTACTAACAGCTAGAAATGTAAAATCGGTGCACAGGCTTAACTTTGTGGTGACATACTGTCCACTGTTGGAGCACCAGCTCTTGGTGGCAGCTCACTAACCTGTATTTCTAGCCACAGGGACTCCACTTCTTCACTCTCTCTTGGCTTATGTGCATGAATGCAGGCAGCACATGCTCACAGGTTCATGTTCCATGGGTGCAATATCTAATGCTCCCACCTGTTGACACTCAAGTGACTAGCCAGCACCAAAGTCACCTCCTCCTTCCCAGGATGGGTAAATGGACAGCGGCCATTTATTTCCATCTTTCCTTCCTACTTGCTACAGGTGCCTGAGTACTTGAACTTGGGTTAACTGTGCTATAATCAGGGCTTTAGCCCCTCTGTGCCATGGATATAGTTGTACTTTTTTTCAAGTTTCTTAGCTAAGTTTCTTAGCTTTAGTTGTACTGCAGTGAAAGATGTCACTTTTAAATACAATAAAATTTGATTACCTACTTGTTTCCATTGTAGTTTTTCAGCGCACTTGCTTTCTTCTGTTTAGGTTACTAACAAAATAGCAAAGCGCTCTTTTGCAGCATGAGTACAGGACACAGCTAGTTGGCACACAGCACCATTGTTTCTGCCCACTACTGACACCAGATTTGGTACTTTGAAGTAATTGAACACACTGGTAACTAAAATTGTGACTCAGCTCACTAGTTGCTCTAGTCTAGGTTACAAGGTAAAACAGTCTCACCAAGGAAATACTGAAATGTGCATGTACATAAGTCTTCATAATTTAAACAAAATATCCAAATCTATAGCAATCTTTCTCTGGCTAAGATGAATCTATTGCAAATTCCAAATTAACCTTGCAAAGTAGCCAACTTCATGCCCACAATTACATAATTTTCTCTAGAAATTCTCATTTTATATAACTAAAGAAATCCTTCCTTCGTTAAAATCCCTCTCAATACATTAATACCCACCTCCAACTGAGGCACAACAACAATCTCCATTCAAACTCCAGTCTTCAGGTACAGAGGACTGTGGCCCCCCACCCTTGAGAACCTAGTAAATCTGGTACATAGGACAATGAGTCCCCCTTGAGAAACTAGTAAATCTATTGTTACTTAGAAAAGCCTTCCTTCTGTACAATAATAAATCACCTACTTGAATTAACCCAACCTGAATTAATTCATTAAGCAAACTCTGTTTAATCCATAGCCTTACCTGACTACCCTTAAAATAATAACGTTATCTACAACATGCTCTGAACATTACACAATAACATCAGCAATGCTTTAAGCCAAAATAATAATGTAGCATTTTATATAATATGTACATCACATACATTTCTATACTCCAAAATACTATAATTGCTAGAGGACCATTTCAGTGAAACAGTGTTACATTCAACTAAAATTAGTAACTGGGTCATGATATTATAATCTATGTGACCTGTGTTCATTTAGTGAGACTGGCACCTGAAATATTGACACCAAGATGTTGAGTAAGGAATGATATTTTTATGGATCAGCTTTCCCATGGGGTGGTCCAGGCTTTTAGCGTGCATTGACATCTCTTAGTGTTGAGACTGTGGGCTTCAGTCTATAATCAAACTGACATGGGCATACACTGGCAGATATCAAGGTATTCTTGACATTACATTATTGCACATCAGAGATCAGGCCAGAACAATGGGTAGATCATACTTAACTGAACTGTTCTGAACTGTTTGGAAGTTTTTAGAAGGCCAGTGCTTACTTGGGCTAAAGGGAAGTCTCTGTGTTCACCAGTGGGAGTGATTAACACTGAACAGCCTGCCTGTCCCTGGAGGAGTGGTTACTACCTAGAAGCTGTAGTTTTATTGGCCATTTTGGGTCAATTCTAAACTCCTTGATCTGCCTCTCTTAAAACCCGACTGCCTCGTGGTTTTGCCATCATTTCAGGCTTGCTAGTTGTTGCTGAAGCACCTACCAAGGGGAGAAAACGCTGAGAGAAGAAAAGGAGCCACTTTTGTGATTTTAAGTATTTTCTTCTGATTTTTTGTTAAGTTTTACTGCTTTGCTGCCTACTTTTTGGCATTTTCTGACTTGCTAAACTTTATATCTGTAACAGTAACAGTACTTGGAACACATCTAGAGCCTGTTTACTGCATTTCCTGTGTTGCACTTAATTTAAAATCGTTTTTTTCTCTAAAAACTGCATTTTACCTGATTTTGGCCTAGCACATAAGTGTGGGGTCATTTATTGCACTGTTGTGATTATTTTGCTGCTTGTGTATCTCTGCTACCTTTAAACTACAACAAAAAGAAAAAAAAACAAAAATAAATTGTGCTTTTTTCCCACTTTCTGAAAGTTAAGAAAGTTCAGTTACAGATTTGCTGTTCTGAACTGTTTGGAAGTTTCTAGAAGGCCAGTGCTTACTTGGGCTAAAGGGAAGTCTCTGTGTTCACCAGTGGGAGTGGTTAACACTGAACAGCCTGCCTGTCCCTGGAGGAGTGGTTACTACCTAGAAGCTGTACTTTTATTGGCTATTTTGGGTCAATTCTAAACTCCTTGATCTCTCTCTCTTAAAACCCTACAACTCTCTTTTTGTGCGGTTTTGTGCACTGAGCAGCATCGGGCAGCGCCGCCTAAACAGGTTTAAACTATTCCTGGCTCCACAAAGTCTGCTCTTCACGTTTTCCCTTAGAACTGTTCCAATTCTCAAAGTAATCACTCTATTCTCTTTCTAAAGCCCTGCACTTGCTCAGCTCTTATAAGGAAACACTAACTAACTAAAGCTCTACACCCTCCTTGACTTCTCATAAGTATTAGGGTCCCAATTGGTCCTTCCTGATCAAGTGAAAAATCAGTTCCCTTCCCTAATCTGATCAGTAAAAAAACAGTTCCCTATACTAATCTGGTATGTCCAAGGTTCAGTTTCAAGGTTACTCTCCAGTCCAGCTGGTGAATCTGGGAATTTTGAGGCAATGTTACAATTGCCTTATGTACACAGACAACCCTCTCCTTCCAACAAACTCTAATACATGTGAGAGATGCAGTTACACAGCCAAACTGGAGGCAGAGTTCTCTCAACCCAAGACTGGCACAGTCAGTCAGGAGGAAAAGGTAACCACCCACACCACAAATCCAGTCTCACATAGACCTATTGCATATGCATACCCAACACATAAACACACAAAAACATACTCAGAGGCTCTAAATAAAAATCTGCCTAAACAGCAAAGACCTCCTAAGCAGATATCCAAGCAACAGCCACCCCTCAACAATACCCACAAATCACATATCTCACAAAATCAGTGTGCCTCAGAGTCAGAGCCCTTAAGGCCAAACAACACACCAAATACACTTGTTATAGGGGACTCTATTGTCAAGCACACTGATGTCCCGCTCACCAGACTGAACAAGGAGAAGATCACTGTAAGCTGCCTGTCAGGTGCCAGGATCCGCCACATAATGCAAGCACTCAGGTCACTCCAAAGTAAGTACAAGTATGAATCCGTCATTGTCCATGCTGGTGTGAATGACCTGAGAAGTACCTCCCTGGACTACATAAAAAGAGACATAGAGGAGCTCTCTGACCATGTAGCCCAGGCTGGTATGACCCTGACCTTGAGTAGCATCTTGCCCTCACCAAGAATGATGCCACAGTATAAAGACAAAATGATCAGTTTCAACAACTGGCTAAAGTATTGGTGTCATTCAAAGGGGATCCAGTGTCTGTCAGCCTGGGATGACATGCTTGACAAACCACGTTGCTTCGCTAGGGACGGCTTGCACCTGTCACCCTTAGGCTTTTGTATACTGGCCAAGGCTCTTGCCACCCCCATAGTGCCTTTTTTAGGCAAGGCTCAAAGGACAAACCTACCTCCATAGACAACCCAAGGATAAAAAAACTAAAGGTAATGCTACTCAATGCCAGAAGTCTAAACCTCAAGATGCACGCACTCGAGGCTCTCCTCAGTATGGAGAAAATCGATGTCTGTGCAGTAACAGAAACCTGGTTCAAGGCTCCTGAGAGCACTCCAGCACTACCAGGTTATAACTCATATCATGCGTTTCGGCCCCAAAACTCGGACCGAGGCACAAAAGGAGGGGGAGTATCTATATTCATCAAAGATACCTACACCTCCAGGTTAGTGGCACTGCACGAAGCATCAGAAACCATCCATGTGCAACTAACAGTGGACAAAACTGCCTTTCAGTTTGTAGCCTGCTATAGAACATCCTCCCTATTACAGGAACCCCACTTGGCATTCCTGAGAACACTGGAGAATATGAAGGTCTCTCCAAACACTATGTTATTGGGTGACTTCAACTACCCAAACATTGACTGGGAAAACTACTCAAGCCCAAACACCCTCGCCCAACGGTTCCTTGAATTTATAAATTCTAACGCAATGGAACAACTGGTCACCACTCCCACAAGAGGGAACAACATATTGGACCTGGTCATCACCAACATGGGGACTCTATGTTCCACACCAGAGGTAAACCCCTCATTGGTAAGATCAGACCATAAACAAATTTCCCTGGACATCCATATCCCGTCCCCACCCCCAGCCAAGGAAATCACTGTAAAGAATTTCTCAAAAGCCAACTTTACACTTCTCAAGACTGAGGTGGAATCCTTCAAAGCCCCTGGGCCAGAGGATAATACAGCCCAATCCGCAGAATCCTTTACAAATGCATTCTATGAGCACCTGCAGGAATGCATGGATCGTGCTATCCCAAATAAAACCAAGACTCACTCCTCCAAAAACAGGAGACCAGTCTGGTGGACCCCGGCCATAAATAACTATACAACAGAAGGAGGAAGCTACTACATGACAGAGCAAAATCCCAAAAAGGGAAGGCATCTCTGATCAGTATTAGCAAGAAACTTCGATCCCTCATAAATTCATCAAAGCCCAGTTTCGAAAGAAACATTGCCCTAGACAGTAAAGATAATCACAAGGCCTTCTTTAGTTATGTCAGGAACATGGGTGGAAACTCCCAGATATGCTCTGAATTGTTGCATAATGGTACAAAATATACCGAACCTACAGACATAGCCAACATCCTGGCAGACAGATTCAGCACAAACTTCTCCCCCCCCACTTCCCCCCCAAAGGAGCAAATGCCTGTCCCAACTGAATGTAACCTCCCTGACATCACAGATGCACAGGTGAAAGCTGCCCTCTCCAAAGCAAAAAACACAGCATCTATGGGACTGGACGGTGTCCCTGGCTGTGTCTTACATGAGCTCCAAGAAGAACTGAACCCTCACATTAAGTCACTGTTCAAACTTAGCCTTACTACAGGATATGTACCCAAAGAATGGCGTATTGTAACAGTGGTCCCACTCCACAAAGGTGGTGCCACAACGGACCCCGGAAACTATCGCCCCATAAGCCTGACTAGTCTGGTCTGTAAAGCTATGGAGCATATTATCATGGAACTCATAAACAAGGACATTGGGAGCCTCCAGACACTGGGCCCTACCCAATTTGGCTTTGTTAAGGGCAGATCTTGCCTCTTAAACCTAGTTTATTTCTTTGAAACAGTTACCAAAGCCATAGATGAGGGCAAGGTAGTCCACACATCCTACCTGGACCTCGCAAAAGCCTTCGACACAATACCCCACTTGGGCATAAATAAGCTTACCAGCTTAAATATCAACCCCTATATCACAAGATGGGTTGCAAACTGGCTCAGAGATAGAACTCACATGGTCAGAATCGCAGGTGCCATGTCCGAATCCAAACCAGTTACAAGTGGCGTCCCACAGGGCTCAGTTCTGGGACCTCTCTTGTTCGGTATATACTTCTCTGAGGTTCAGGCTAACATGGGGGGATTATGGCTGACAAAGTTCACAGATGACTGCAAACTGGGGGCCATAATCGAATCTCCAGCTGACACAAGCATCCCCCAAAAGGGTCTCACAGAGACGGATGCTTGGTTCCAGAGCCACGGCCTCAAGCTAAATGCTAAAAAGTGCATAGTCATCCCCTTTGGGAAAAACAAGGTGCCCACAAATTACCACATAGGTGGTAATCCATTAAGTACAGAAGAAGCAATTAGAGATTTGGGGACCAACGTAGATTGTAATCTCTCCTTTGATAATCACGTTGCCAAAGTGGTTAGAAAGACCTTCTATATAGCCCACCTTATCACGAAAGGGTTCGCATCTAGATCAAGAGAGGTCATTGTGCCCCTCTACTCGTCACTCGTCAGGCCCATAATTGAATACAATGCCCCTTTTGGGATGTACCTTACCCGACACCTGCAGCAACTGTAGAGACCCCAAAAGTACCTCACCAAGAGGATCATGGGCTACAAACAGATGTCCTATGCAGCTCGACTAAAGAAACTCCAGCTCTACTCAGTTGCTTACTGCCTACTCAGAGGCGATCTACGCCTGACGTACAAAGCCATGTCAAACCCAGAATTAATGGACATGCTCCACCTCAAAAAATCCAAGTCCCTTACAGCTACACGCTCCAGGGACCTAAACCTCAGCACAAAAATAAATAGGACATGCTGGAGGAACAGATTCATTTCCCAGAGGCTCCCCTCACTCTGGAATAGAATCCCAATTCATGTTAGACATAGCCCCTCACTCACCCTCTTCAAGCAAAATCTTGACGCGTGGATGGGAAATCGCAAATTCACCCCTGGGATCTCTTCTGTGTCCCTGCTAGACAGAGGCACAGTAAACTAATCTTAAAATGGTACCTTCTGTGACCTACTTTACAGAGGCACAGTAGCCAAATCTAATAGGGAGGCGGAAGCCAAATACACTCTGTCTAGGCTTATAAATGCCTTAGGGCAGATAGCCTAGTATCTACCTATGAACCTATAAAAATCCCTATGGCAGTAAGGATGTCACTACACTGAGATGTCTCAATCTCTTTTCTGGGAAAGAATATTGGAAATATGTCTGGACATAACTGAAGAGACCAAAAATTTAAATAAAAATTATCCAGGACATCAAAGGTTTTTAAGAAATCTAAAAAACAGAGTTACTATGTATAGTCTTTTATATGCAGTGGTGGAGATATATAATTTGCCAACATCATGATTACTGTCTATGTACAGTGGAATGCTCTGAAGCCATGTTGGGCCACTTTTGCTATCATGTGTTCTATTTTTCCAGTACCTTTGCTACTGGACTCCATATACAAATGGGGGGATGTTTCTGAGTTTTTTAACATTATGACTTTTGACAGGGATTGTCTTAGTTTATTTCCAAAAGCATGGCTTAAGTTAAACACAGACACAGGAAGTCCAGCATGATAAGCTACCTGTAGCAAGAATAAAGGGGTAAATTGGACCAATGATATTGACCAAATGTGTTTTACTTTTTCTGAGGAGACTGCAAACAGCTAATACATCTATTGAACTAAGTATAAAATGTCCTCTGCTTACATCAGTGGGGTTGATTTCTTGCCCTTCATGACTCAGAATGCTTGCTACTAGCTCATTTGTGATGCTGGAAAAGTAGGCTTTGGATATTGTCAAGCAAGAATTAATGTGAATGATCATAAATACCCAAAAGACAAAATGCATGCTGTTGAATACACCTCAAAGATATCTCAGAGTTCCCATCAACTGGCCTTAACATATACAGATAGAACCCAAACAGAAAATAAATACTTCTGATTCCATCAAAATAATACTTTTCAAAGGCAATACTCAAGTACTCTAAAACAAGATATACCTATCTCTAAATATGTCATGGAAGGGTATCCTTGTTCATGTGTCCCAAAGTCTGAGTAACCATAGCTAAAGGTCTCCTACTCTCTTAGAATATGAATTCACTGTTTTAGAATCACATAAACAAACACACATATGCTCATGTCTGTGTGTACATGCACTCCCAGACACACACACACACACACACACACACACACACACACACACACACACACACACACACACACACACACACACACACAAACATATGTACACATGCACACACACACACACACAAACACACACACACAAACACAGAATCTCACAGCACTTACATGCTGTATTAACTGCAGCATTGTTGCCAGAGACAGCAGTGGTTGCACACTATAAAATAATGAGTTCAGTCCCCCTGATCTGCTCTGAAATAGTGCAACAGAGCTTGTCTTTGAATCACTGTACCAAACTGTTTCAATCCCAGAGTAAGGCTCCAAGGCAGAGCACTTGACTAACTTACTGATTTGCATTAAGTATTATCTAGCAAATTGCTATAGTGCACTTGATGGAGACAATCTGTTAATGCTATAGCAGTCTTTGAATCTGTCCATATTTGTGCACTGAGCAAAAGTGCTAGGACCATGGTTGCACAGTGTTCTGTGTTTATGAATACCCCCAAGTTAATACCTTGCTTTGCCCTCTGTACCACTTTAATCATGTGTGCTAACTCTAAACCATGCCTCTCACTCTCTAACCACAACCTTACACATTGTCCTAGTAAAACCCCTTTCCCTAAGAGTACCACTATAGAAAACTATCAGATGCACACATAGAATTAAAACATTATCACTTTACCTAGCCCTTACTCTAAGCCTAAGCTGCAAACACTCAGGCACACACTCCAAAATCTTCACACACTTACCACTTAACGTATCCCTTTACTTATTCTAACCCAAAGTCATTCTTCCAACACCTTATCACCATGTTCATAGGAATTTTGAATCTGCTGCTACAAGAGTTGCATAAGAATCAATGCAGATATTTAGAAATTGTGGTTCCAATATACATAAAGAAGAGAATACAGCAATTAACACTTCATTCAGCAATAAACAGTTTAATATAACCAAGGCAGATAAGTATGGGGTGATGGTGTTATGGAATAGAAAGGATTATTACAGTAAAATAATGTGACAATTAAGTGATAACATGTTGTTTACGTTTTCATTTGGATCCTATTAGCATTATTAAAACACATTTTCTTCAACTAACTGTATAACGAGGGTTGATTTCTGAACAGCATAAGTATCAAATGATAGTAGATAACCCTAAACAACAGAAATTTTATATTTTACCTAAAATACACAGATGGCAAACTTTTCATAGCAGGAAATGGGTACCTTACTGAATCTGTGTATATTTATTTTATTTTAAGTTAAAACTGTTACTTGTTAACATAATTACAGTGGCGGCTCATCCTATTGGACTGCAGGACTGCAGCTCCCCCAAGCTGAAAAAAAAATCACGCATGTGTGAGTAGAAATTCGAATCCAAATGGCTCTTTCACCAGTCCAGATTCAGGAGAAGCCAGCAGTCTTACAGATGCCCCAGAAGTCTATGCGGTTACAGATGCATAGTCTGGAAGGGATTGGACTACAAGGTCTGCAGTCTGTACTTGGAAATGGAACTCTAGCTAGCTGCTGAAGAGAAATGGCTGCTTACTACATGAGAAGTTATGGCTGGCAAAGGGAAATGGGTGCTAGTGTGTGTGTGTGTGTGTGTGTGTGTGTGTGTGTGTGTGTGTGTGTGTGTGTGTGTGTGTCTGTGTGTGGAAAAGCATTCAGATTTTTGCCTCATAGTTTTGCTCTGTTCCTCATAAAATCTGTGGTTTTCTGGATTTTCAGACATTTGAATTTCAGACTTCACATTCTTCAGAAAGTACATGGTAACACAAAACATTTTTCTAGCAATTTTCTAAGTTTATAAGATCAGTATTTGAAATGTGTCCTTATTTATGGGGCTGTATTCCCCCATTATTGACTTTGTCCAGGTGTTTTGTGCTAAGAGGTTGAGAGCTATGGTAAGACCTGAATTCACTAAATGATAGCCATTTAAGTTTCAGTCTTCCTGTCTTTTAAGAAACAGCTGATTTTGCATAGTGGTATGTTGCTGTGACTATAGTGCACAGGGTTCTGGGTTCAAGACTTGGCAGTGAAATGCATGGTGGTAGCACAGCATTTTATTCTAGCAACTTTCCAAGGTTATACAAGCAATGCTTGTAGTCATCTTTGCAGGCTTTACCAGTAAACTAAATAGAATGCCAGTCTATCATGTGTGGTCCATAACCTGTGCAGTAATACTTTAACCAATTTATCTTGACCTTGCTTCTTGTTTGCTGTTAATTTTTTACTTTGATCATGTTTTCCCCATGAAACAAGTACATAGTTGTTAGGCAGCAGATCTTTTTTGGATAATAAACATTTTTAGAAGTGGGGGTATCACAGAGATTGCTACTTTCAGCATATTACTTGGTACTTTTATAAAGCTGAATATAAATTATAATTAGAAATGCAGTGCAAAGAAAAGTGGTTTGAGTTGAGTGTTGCTTGTTTTTTATACTTTATTTTGACCGGCATTCCAGTAATGTATTTAAAAAGTAATTTATTTTTTCATGCCTCACAACCTTTTTATTTGCATCTAGATATTAAGTAAGCTGTCATGTAGCCAATGCATTGAAATATTTTTTCTTCTACACTTCATTTTCTCTTGATTTGACTCTCATAATGATGGTTTGGCACCCAGGGCAGTGTATTTAATTAAAGTCCCAGTTTTTGTGGTTTTGAGCATAGCTCCATCCCTTTCTAGTTGGTCACACCCTTTCCCATTGGCACCACTCATTCATCTGTCTCCTGCAGCCCCACTTTGATTTGAAGCCACCAGCCACCACTGCATAATTACTAGAATAAATGAATTGACAACACTTTTGTTATGAATGGATGTCATCTATACTACCATCTCTGCCTATTTATGCACACTTCATGTGCAGTCACTATATACTAATCTTCCTCAGGAACTGGTTTAAGGACATTAAAGTTAAGCAGTACTGGGTTATATACTCCAGAAACAATACATTTTTGGAGTCATTAGATTGCTTGATATTAGAATTGTTTTATTATTAGGATCCGAGATGCATACAACTGAAAGGAGCTGTTACAAGAGCAATGGTTCCCCTGATTTATGCAGATCTATTTATAGGCTATGTGGAGACAATATTTTCTGTGCATTCCACATCAGCAATGCTGTGTCTTTTAAAATCCTTGAAAGTTCCACTGTCATTTACTATACTGGGTAATATTCTGCCGATCTGGAATATTCCATGGTCTGCTGGCTCTACTGTACCAACAGACCTCTAACGGCATCTAAAGCACATCTTCATCAGGCCACTCCAGCAGTCTGTGATGCTACATGTTGCCTACTGTGGTGTCCTGCATACCTAGCATTACATCTTCCATACAGATAACATTTCACTTAAGTCTGCCGTAGTCATCCAGCTCTTGGGTATATTTGATGATAAGAGACTCTCCTTTGACAACCATTTTTACTTTTGTGGTTAGAAACCTTTTCTGGCTTGCACAATGCATCCTTGATTGTATCTCCTAAAGGTTGAAATAAGTTATAATCATAATGTATTCCTCCATTATTAGGCCCAGCATTGAAAACACTGCATCTATTGGCACATACCTTGCTAAGCACCTAAACCAGCTTGAGATACTTCAATGTTTCCACACCAAAAAGATCTCAGGTTTCTGTACCCTTAGTTACTCAGATATACTAAAAGTCTTGTCCCTCTCCTCAGTGTTATACAGACTCTTGAGGGGTGATGTCTGCTCAGCCTTCCATGCAATGAATGATACAACACTCTCAACTCTTTCATCTAAGTCAAACCAGTGGGCAAAGCAAACACTCATAGCAGGAAAATAGTCGGTAGTTCAGTTTGATAATGCTAGGCTTCTCAGTAAAGACCCTGTCTTACAAGCTATCACACTGTATAAAATATATACTGAAGTACACTGACATGCCTTTCAATGTGAACAAAATGAATGCAGCTCATTTAAAAATGAAAGGTTTAGTTTTGAATTCCAGTACAGTTGCAGGTGAGATGCTCTTTCCCAGTCCCCTCTCTAGGATTAACTGTATGTTTTACTGAAACCATCATTTTTCAGAATATTTACAGAGGAAAGCAGTGGGCTTAGGAAGACTGAAATTCCCTGTTTATAATCTGTAGCTTATTATCTACTGATAGAAGAGCTATCGGTGGAATACAGATAGTTAAGTCCCCGTTGCTATTTGAAAGTCTCTGCTTACAATAATCTTTTGTGTCCCAAACACAAGATTAAACTAAGCCCTAAAATAAATCCCTTCACAAAAGAACTGGACGATTACATGAGTATTCACAAATTCCAGCATTGTTTCCAGGGCATCAAGCACCAGAATAGTTAATAGTCCGGGAGCTTGTTCACTAACCTTATGAACCCATTAAATGATATTTATTTATTTATTTTTTACATATAAGCTGTATAACATTCTTATAATAGAATACATCCATACCTGTGCGACAAATCACTGAATGTTATTAAGCTGTGTTGGAAAAACAAATAGGGCCCAAAAGCCCATACTGATAAATGGATAGCAAACACTGTTAAGCAGAAAATTTTAAAATGCTCTTGATAAAACTATGTGTGAAGAGAAAAGTTATATCTTGCTACTAGGATTTAATAGAGGGATGGGCAGATGGTTGTCAAAGAAGGCAGCAATATGTATCAGGCACAACTGCTCAGATCTTTTTAAGGGGAAGAAGCTGGACATGTTTTTCTGGATAGTGTGTGTGTGTGTGTGTGTGTGTGTGTGTGTGTGTGTGTGTGTGTGTGTGTGTGTGTGTGTGTGTGTGTGTGAATTTGTTGTTAGCATGAATCATAAAATAAGTCCTGGAAGAACTTATTTTCATATTCAGCATACTTTCAGTTTCATACTATATATTCAGTACATATCGGATTTAATAAAGATTTGAAGAATGAGTGTATGTTCATGTGACAGTAAGTACCAGAAGTTCTTTTATTACATAACCTTTTATTGCCTTCTAGTCCCATTTCCAAGAATAATGAGAGATCACCCTGGGTTCAGTTATGAAACAATCATGCACCATGTAGAAGCATAGCTCTCAAATATACTTCATTAAGAGGAAAGGTCATCATTATGAGTCTTAAAAATACCATGGTCCATCCTATTTCACAATTAGAGGTTCTACCACACATTCTTTGTTATGAATTCTTTTAACAAATATCCATGGCAAATGACACTGAATCATAGTATTTTATCAAAAAGAATTTTAGTAAATAGAAACAGTTATTAACCATGTTGTGAGCTTCTTATTTGAAGTTGTTAGTGTTTCACATTTTTCCCATTGTTTTTATATTTTGAGAAGTTGTGTTCAACATTTTCAAGACAGGATGAGAGTTGTATTTAAAAGGAATATTGGAACGTGAAATGACTTGGAAATGCAAAAAGAAAACAGTCAGTACTATCTAAGCAGTTCAGAAAGTATCCCTTATAATCGCAAGACAATGGTGAGTATAACAGCAAATGACGAGTATGTATCATGTACTGGATTATAGACATTGATTTTCTTTGATTTTAGAAAAAAAATCTTTTTGTATTTTACAGATCATAGAATCAACTGTAAAAGACTAATCAGATGGTCTTAAAAATATCTTTCAGTAATCAGAGACCTAATCTGCTGACAGTGACAGGTATGAAAAACATAATACCAGGGTTAACAGACAGGTATGTTTTTCTACAAATCCAGAGTTTAGAACATCTTGCAAATAAATACCTTACTACAAATTAGGCTGAAACTGATGTTTTGCTGAGCCTGCCATCTGTTCTAGTCTCAGACAGATGTTACATGGAGTGGCTGATGTCTCTTTCATCTTTTGCATTTGGCATGCACTGTGTTAGATAATGAGTCATCCATTGCAGACACAATGGGGGAAATCCATATTGTACAGGACCCAGTAAAAGAACGCTTAAATCTTTGAAGGTGCAATGTTTGAGTATGTTTGTCCAAAATTTATTACAGATCACATGTTTGGGAAGCATGTCCTTCATACCAGTAGCTTTCTGGCTGGATGGAGTAGTGACATTATATTAAAACATGTAGAAGTGTGCTCATTCACTTATTATCTCTCGTGTCACAGGAATCTTATTCATACATTTTTGTATGAATACTGGGGATGTCTCCTCCAGGACAATAAAGCTTTGATTGTTTAAAGACTCTGTGCATTGACTGTATGTAAAATTCAGAGGATGGGTCCATGACTAATTAGCAGGCAGATTTTACCTGGCAGCCATTACAACATTTAGGAAGAGTGCAGCTCTCAGTGCATTTCAACCAAATTAACTTTTTTTTATAAATGAAGTTAAATGAAACAATTGAGCCATAATGTAACCTGGAATTTCACAAGCACCAAAGACAGAGATAATTAAAACATATTTAATATGTAACAAATCAAGGGAACATCAGATCTACCTCAGGGCAGAAAGAAGGGAGATGTGTGGAAGTTGCATAATTCATTGAAATGTGTAATAATGAATCAACTCATGCATTGGTTCTAGAAGAATAAATTTCCTTTCTCCAAGGTGCAGTGACACTGGAGCTAATTATATCAGTAAAGTGGATGCTTGGAGCCCCAACATGGAAGGTGTTAGGTGATTTGTCCCCAGAGAAAACCAAAAGTTGAATTCTACTTTTTGCACAAGAATGGAATTTGATGAAATGGTCATGAATTGGCTGCCATCGGTCCAAGAGATGGTCTTCAGCTGATAATGAGAGCAAGACAGAAGCAGGTAACTAACAGATATGAACACACATGCACACCAGAAACTTCTCCATCCCCATCCTTCTTACATACCTCCTCACAACCCATCTACCTTCTTGCCAAATACCACAGACTACTACACTGCAAACTACTAAAATCTAAAAGTAAGAAAATACTTGATGCTTTCCAAATACTCAGACTAGAAAGAAATTTTACACTACTCCATCAACTACAAGATGGTGACATACACCCCAACCCAGGCCCACAAGATAATAAAACCATAACACATAGAAACCATACCAAACCATTCTCTACCTTACCCTCTAAACCCTCTAACCTACTATCCGTGGCCCATCTCAATATACGAAGCATCTGTAATAAAACTAGTCAGCTCCATGCCCTACTAGAGACACACAACTTTGATATTTTATGCTTATCAGAAACTTGGCTAAAGCCTTCAATCAAAGACATAGAAATTACCCCACCAGGCTATAACCTTGTTAGACTTGATCGCACCACCAGGAAGGGTGGGGGAGTAGCAATCATATATAAAACAAACCTAAACCTTACTCTTCTTGATCTTACCCTCACCCAAGACAACAATGCCGAAATAATCTGCTCCAAAATACAAATCAATACTTCTAAAGCAATAAACATCATTTGTGCTTATCTACCCCCAGGAAATAATATCCCCACCTTAGAACAAATTCTAGAACAACTCTCTGATAAACTCACTCAAGAAACACTATTCCTTGGGGACTTTAACATTGATTGGAAACCATGTAACAATACTAACCCTACTTCCCATATAAACCTTCATGGTTTCAAACAACTCATTAATAGTCCCACTAGAATCAATAAAAAAAGCAACAAAGAAACTACCCTAGACTGGATCCTTACTAACTCCCCCCTGCAAACCTACCAAACTGGCATCCTTACAGATGACCTAAGTGATCATTCCCTCACCTACACCATTAGAGCTAAAACTAACCTAAACTTACCTTCCTCTCACAAAACACTACACTCCAAAAAACAATTTAATCCCGAGCTATTTCAAACAGAACTTTCACAATACATATGGACCCCTCTAAAACACCTCACACTAGACAAGGCTGTTGAGCACTTCAACTCAGCATTCCTTGCAATCCTAAACCAACATGCCCCAAGTCGCACCATTAGAATAAAAACTAAAACAGCACCCTGGCTAACCTCTAATACTAAACATAAAATAAAACTCAGAAATAAATCTTGGAGCAAATGGCGTTCCTCTAGAAACCCAACAGATCATCAAACCTTTAGAGAGCTTAGAAACAGTACCAAAAGCGCCATCCTTTCAGATAAAAAGAATTATTACTGTAAACTTCAGCAATCCACTACAAAAGAACCAAAAAGGTTCTGGTCAACGATTAACAATCTACTTACCCCAGGCAAAACAGTTACACCCAACCCACAGGACTCTGACCCTGATGATCCCTCTTTAATAGCCAACAACTTCAATACTTTCTTTACCACTTCCATACAGAGTCTAGCTGACCACCTAACTCCTGACACTTCTCAGCTGCTCTTAAGTAGGATCGACTCTCTCCCTCCCCTTCAACTTCAACCCATATCCACCTCCTATATACAATCACTTTTACAAAAACTGAAACCCACTACCCCCTCAGCAGATAAACTTCCTGCTGAATTCCTGCAAATAGCAGCTAAATCTATTGCCTACCCTGTCTCTATCCTAATAAACAGATCCATAAAAGAAAGTACTTTCCCAGCAATTTGGAAAATATCATACATCATACCCTTACACAAAGGAGGTAAATCTACTGACCTTTCTAACTTTCGCCCCATTGCACTATTATCTCCTCTAGCCAAAATCATGGAAAAATGTATACACAAACAACTACTCAACCATCTCCTCCATAACAACCTACTAGCTAACACTCAACATGGATTCAGACCCTCACACAGTACTACCACAGCTCTACTTTCTTTTACCAATACTATCAACTGCAACCGTAACAACAACAAACTAACCTCTTCACTTTTCCTAGACCTATCAAAAGCCTTCGATATGGTAAACCATATACTTCTTCTACACATACTTAAATCCCTTGCCCTGGATTACTCTTCAATAACCTGGTTTTCATCCTATCTTGAAAACCAGCAACAAGCAGTACTCTGGAAAAACTCTCTATCCACTCTACTACCCACCTCTCTAGGAGTACCCCAAGGATCTATACTAGGCCCACTTTTATTTTCTGTCTTTATTAATGATCTCCAATCATCTATCCAAAACACTACCTGCATACAATATGCAGACGATTCTACCATAATTTGTACAGCTTCCTCTCAAATAGAACTCCAGTCTCTGACCCAATCAACCTTTTCAACCGTTGAACAATGGTTCTCAAAAGATGTCTTCTCCTGAACCCCAAAAACTAAGCTATTACTATTCTCACCTACCCACAAATCTACTCAACTAAACTTCACTATTACTGCAAGCGACAATTCCCACATTTCCTGACTCTACTACAAAGCTGCTAGGTGTTACTATTGATAATAATCTTAATTTTGATTATCACATCAATAACACAATAAAAGCAGTGAATAAAAAGATTGGCTCACTGTATAGAATCAAACCCTTCCTTACACCCAAAGCACGGTCCACCTTAGCACAATCCCATCTTATCTCTACCCTGCTGTATGCTTCCCTATTTACACTAATCTCTAAAGGTAACCTTAGGAAACTAACTACATCTTACCACAATATAGCTCGATTTGCCACAGCATCTAAGTATAGAACCCACCACTGTCTAAACCTAAAAGTACTACACTGGTTGGAACTTCCTAACAAGCTTATCTATCAACAACTTCTAATAGCACACAAAATTCTTTATCAACCATCAAAAACACCAGCCCTTAGCAACCTCTTGACTCCTTACAGTAACCTGAAACAACTACGCTCCTCCGAAAAGCTACAAGTCAACACTACTAGAATTACAAATTCTGCAGGAAACTGCCTTTTCTCAAACTCAGTTGGTAAAATATGGAATAACCTCCCCACATATCTCCTCTCTACCCAATCTTCCGCTCTTTATAAAACAACTTCTTTTACATCTAAACAATTTCTGGCTATGCTCTTGCACCAATCCAGACTAACCTGCTCTCATCTTTCTACTTTCATATTTCTTTAATCAACTCTGTAATGTTTCTCTCTGATCACATAATGACTTAATGATTACATTGTTACTACCATTCTCAAACATGAATTAAAAAAAAAAAAAAAAATTATTTTTACAATTAATGTTTTTATAAGTATCCATTACATTTGAACTTCAGTAAGTAGTAGGAAAGTATTCAATGCATAGTTGGTATTATTTGTTTTTTCTTAGATTTGTACAACCATACCTGGACTAATATCATTGTATTTTGCTCATTGCCTGTCTCATAAGTGTATTGTACTTGTTTTTAAATTACCTTGCTTTTATCTGTGGAGCTTTTCTCCCCGGGCCTCTACTGAAAATGGACTTTGATCCAGCTAGACTAGCCCGGTCAACAAATGTAAAATAAATAATAATAAAAAGATATATTTTCAGCTTCTGACATGATCTATCAGACAACTGAGCACAAAGGTCCTTAAGAATAGGTTCATTCTGTCCACCAGTCAGAACTTAGCCTTTTTTATTCCCAGAAATATATATGCTTAAGGATGAACACTCACCTGGGATGATGCATGCTGTAACATTATGTGTGACTGCATAAATCTGCTCACCCTCCTTGTCCATCACTTTGCTACAACAGCCATTGGTAAGCATCTTACCAAAACTCAAGGAACAACAATGAAGGTCTGGCATCCTATTGCTAACAAATGATATACCTGACTACATATGCCATTACTTACAGGGAGCTGCAACTGTAGAGGCTGGTGTGCGGTGCTTACCCATAAGGAGGATAGCAGTAAAGTTCTTCTGACACATCAAGGGTCTCCTTCCCTTATATTTTCTGATGTGGTAAGAATGTAAATGTTATATGTAAAACTGCACTGTTTCTTTAATTGGACCTTTGGTTAGGATGAATAGGAAGCTGCATGCCACCAAAGTAGAAAAGGTAGGTCATACCAAAATAAATTTAGAGGGTAGACTTCTGGAGAAGTCTAGCCAGAACCAGAAGAAGCCTGATTCACAGGGTCATTCACTAGATAATCATGTTAGGAGAAGGTGAGTACCAAAGAACAAAGGTCATAGGAACCAAGTTTACCAAAGAATAGAGTAAGCATTCACTAGACTCAACTACTATAAGTCAGGAGTGGACACTGACTTCAGCAAAGGCTAATGGGCTTCTCCAGCCAGTGGTGCACAGTAAAGTTTCCAACCTAGTAGGACTGAAATTGGCAACTGTGATCCTGCTATGCCTAGGGCAGGGAGACAGTCCACTGACCTGTCTCTGTCTAACAAGCCATCACTGCTACATCAGGAGCACCTGAGACACCTGTGCCCCTCCACAGAATGGATACATTGCCTCCACCTAGTTCCCCCTTTAACATTTAAAAAAAGGAAATACTAGTTCAAGGATAAAAAACAATACCATAGCCACTAGAGAAGGGAGATCAATGGGGGCGACCTAACTACCTATTGGGAAGGATGAGATGCCTGCATTTGCAGGCCTGAAGCTCTGAAACTCCACAACAGACATTTAGCATCTAGAGAGGAATTTAGCACAAGAATGAATTCTAATACTGCTGATCCTGCAGGCCAGGCAGTGAACTGACAAGACTATTGACCCCAAAGTCAAAGACTATGAAAGGGGTTTCTTTAGAGGAGGTAGAGAAACAGCACTCCTAAAGGAGCTGCTTGCCATATAGAGTCTACTGAGTCTCAAATATACAGGCAACTGAAACATCTAGAACACCTGTAAGTAATCAGATAGGGCAATACAGGGTAACACTCAATCCAGCACCAGCATTGGCAATGGCAAGGTCCAGTTTGGACCATAGTGGTGGTACTCAGCTGACCCCCCCCCCCCCTCCAGCTACCATCCCAACCTTTCCTCCATACTGGCTTCATGGATTTAAGACTTTTTCAGATTAGGTATCAGGAATATATGCTATTACTGCATATTAAATATAAAACAATATGTTTATTGGTTTATATTTTGCCATAAAACATGTTAAAACATAAGTAAACTACTCCTGGATTACTCCCAGATTCGACATAACCTTTAGTGCCTCCCTCACAGTCTGCTTAACTCACTCTGGCACTCAACAAAGAGCATGCTTGATGGTCCACTGAGGCCCTGTGATTACATGGTGCTTTATCAGCTGAGCATACCCTGGCTTCAGCAAGCATGTTCCCAAACTTCTGTTGTAGTGCCTGGATGTCTTGAACCTGATGTCACCCCTCCTTAGGCATGCTCATGTGCGCGCGTGTGCACACACACGCAGACACACACACACACACACACACACACACACACACACACACGCACACACACACACACGCACACACATTTCTACATCTGTTTTCTCTAGCCCTTTTCCTTCTTTCCTGTATTGACTCATACATGCCATGCTCAGCAACACAATGCACTGTAAATTCTTTGTTGTTTGTATATTTTCTCCACAGTAACATTATGCAATATGATGTTATGACAGTGTAAAGTTACTCTTCTTACTGACTGAATTCTTGTATCACAACTACTTATGATTGTGTTCATTTATGCTACATATTATCCTGATATACCTCTCTGCATGTATGCTCTTATATTATCAATGGCACATTGATATTGATTAAAGTTTATTATTTATTTTGGTTGTATTTCTGCCATGCTGAACATGAAAATGGCACAAGTGGATCAGTGCTCTAGCTTGGTTAACAAGCGATAAATAAATAAACAAAATAAATACAAATATTTTTGTATGTTAAGTACTCTACACACCACAGTTTCTTTGGGAGGAACTGCAGACAGACTGCACCAGGAAGGCCATACTACTAAGAAGCAGGCTCATTTTGAAACATGAAACCTGCTAAAAATCTTCTGACTTATCCCAGTCCCCAGCTCTTATGCCCAGTGACCTCTTATTCCAGGAAGTAATGAACAAATTAGTCAGTGGGGCTGAGCTTTATGGTTGTCGGAAGACTGGGGGGGGGGGGGCAAAAAAGAACATGGAACATTTCGAACTTCTGTTATCCACTCTCATTCCATATTACCCATTACTTCCTTCATTGTTTTTTTTTAGTTGTCACCTGCATTTGCTCTGAATGGTTGGAGTTCCTTTCTCAGTTAATTCTCATATCTTGTTACAGTCAGTGGAATTTCGCAAAGCCACATAAAGCAGCAAAACTTCCTTAGAATGCTCAACAATAATAATTGTAATAATCTCAGGTTTCTCCTTTGAAATGGCATTGCTCACGCACTGCCCCACTAAAGTTTATTTTTATTTATTTAATTATTTGGTAAACTAGATAAGCAGATGATTACATTCAGATCTTTTCCCAGTCATATTACAGGTCATAAGGGCAAATGTAAGGACCACATGAATGGGATAATTTACAATAGTGACTAAGAATCATGTTATGGCAGATGGGAGGAAATCTGAATAACTTCAGGAAACCCACATAGTTGTAAGGAGAACATTTATTTATTTTATTTATTTTATTTTTATTTTATTTTGCATTTGTTAACTGGGCTAGTCTAGCTGGATATATTTCCATTTTCAGTAGAGGCCCGGGGAGAAATTCTCCAACAAGATAGAAAAATTAAAAATATCGTTACATGGTAAATGAAAGGATTAATAAAAAATACAGCAAGTAATTATTACATACTAAAGATATTTACACTTGAAAAAAGCAACAGTAAAAAAAAAATTTACACTTAAAAAAGCAACAATAAAAATGTAGCATAGTAAGATTCATATGGAATTTTTCACATCAAGTAGAAAGATTTCAGCAGTATGTTGATTAGAGTTTAAACAGCACCAGCCTTGCTTACATGAATGAGCATTAAAATGTTTGGAAGTTTGTTTGGAAGAGGAAGAAACAGTGGTGGAAGAGGGTGGTTAGTCAGGGTTACTACAAGGGCATAACCAGTGCGTTTTGATGTGTTTTTTGAGTTTTTGTTTAAAGAGAGGCAAGGATGTGATTAGTGTTAGTTCACTGGGTACCAGGTTCCAGTTTTTCCTGCTACGTTAGCAAACAGCGAGTCACCAGCCATGTTGTTAGACTTGGTTATACTAGCGAGGAGTTTGCTAGAAGAACATAGGGAATTCAGATTTGTATAGGAGATTAAGAGACTGGAGAGTATAGGGGTGGTGTTGGGTTGGTAAAATATCTTGTGGGCAATGGTGAGTTGGGAGATTATCAGATGGTTTTGGAATTCAAGCCAGTCTAGTTGCCAAAGATTCAGACAGTGGTGGGTTCTGTAGGGATTGCCAGTGGCGAATCTGGCGATGTTATTGTAGGAAGTTGCTAGTTTGTTAAGGTTATTTTTCTTTAGATTGGTATAAATAGGTGAGGCATACAGAAGAGTAGAGATTAGATGGGAGTGAGCAATCTTGGTTCTGGCTGCTGGGGTTAGGAAAGGTTTTATTCTATATAAGGAGCCTATTTTTCTGTTGACTGTTTTATTGGTGTTATTAATATGGTAATCAAATGTAAGGTTATTGTCAATGGTTATTCCTAACAGTTTAGTGGTAGAGTCAAGGAATATAATAGTGCCATTATTTGAAGAGACTGAGAAATCAATGGGGGAGGACTTGGTAGTGGGGGTAAAGAGAAGGAGTTTGTTTTTTTGGCATTAAGAAGGAGGCAGCATTTTGTAAACCATGTTTCTACAGTGTTAAAAACATTTTGAGTAAGAGAATATAGTTCTGATGGAGAGTATGCTGAGCATATTAGCGTAGAATCATCTGCATATTGAATGCAGATGGCTTGAGGAATTACTACATGGAGGTCATTGATAAATAATGTGAAAAGAAGTGGCCCAAGAATAGAGCCCTGAGGGACTCCGATGGTGACTGGCAGAAAGGATGAAATGTGATTTTCCCAGAGAACTGCCTGTTGCCGGTTGCTGAGGTAGGATCTGAACCATTTAACAGCCTGAGAGTCAAAGGAAAGGGATTCAAGAATATTAATTAAGAGGATGTGGTTTACCATGTCAAAAGCTTTTGAAAGGTCAATAAAGAGTGCAGATGAAAGGATGTTTTTATTACGGTTTCTATTGATGGTATCTGTAAAAGATAAAAGGGCAGTAGTGGTACTATGTGATGGCCTAAAGCCATGTTGGCAGTCTGCTATTATGTTATGTTGAGATAGATGATGTAAAAGTTGTTGGTGAATGCATTTTTCCATCATTTTTGCTAAGGGTGATAAGAGAGCTATTGGCCGATAGAGTAGTCATTTGAGTTCCCACCTTTATGTAGGGGGATAATGTGGGAGATTTTCCAAATATCTGGAATGGTTCCCTCTTTGATTGTCCTATTTATAAGGATGGATATAGGGTAGGCAATTACTTTGGCTGCTTTTTGGAGATATTGCAATGGTAGCTGGTCAGCAGAAGGAGTACATGGCTTGAGTTTTTGAATTAATTTATAGATGAGAGTAGTAGAGATGGGTTGTAGTTTGAATGTAGGTAGAGAGCCTGGTGTGGTGGTGGGAAGGCTTGAGTTATGTAGGATAAGTTGACTAGCTAGAGATTGTATGGTGTCAGGGAAGAAAGAATTAAAGGCATTGACAGTTTGATGGGGGGTATTTGGAACTGCATCACGTGGGGTGGGTGTTCGAGAGTGTCCTGGGGAAAGGAGTTTATTGATACTAAACCAGAACTTCTGAGGATTATTTTGGTGAGTTTGCTGCAGTTTACAGTAGTAGTTCTTTTTATCTGTAAGTATTGCCTTTTTTGTACCATTTCTCAGCTGCCTAAAATTTAGTTGATCAGAGATATTTCTGTTAGCTCTCCACTTAGCCCAAGCTTTGTTCCTAAGCAAAATTTGATGTCTGGTTTCTTTAGAAAGCCATGGGGCTGGGTTGGACTTCATTCTGATGGACCGTTTAGGTGCACACCTATCCAGGATAGATAAGAATTTAGAGTTAAGGTACTTTACAGCCTCTTCAAGTGGAAAATGTATACAGTTTGCTCATCTTTTTCCAATACATTTCCCCCAAAACTCCAGCCCAGTGCAGTCCAACTATTTCCTAGCTTTAAGTTTTTTCTTTCTCCCTAATAAGTATGTGACTTTGAACCTATGATACCCTTGCAAAACCTTTTTAAGTCAAATTGTCCTGTTACTATTTTTACATGTTCAACCAAGTGAATACTTTTTAAGCCACCTCTGCCAACAACCACTCAGCACACACACACACCTCATGTTTTACATTCTTGAGTGTCTTTTTTTCTTTTTTTTTTCAAAAACATTTTTATTTTGTTTTCATTATAAACATATGCAAATGTACATATAACAAATACAATAAAACAATAACAAACTATTTACAATATTTACATTCATCCATGATAAACTCATTTTATCCATGAGAAGGTATCAGTATTTGTTCAAAAGGTTTCCCAGTTTTTGCCATGCTATTTTTTTATGAGTAATGTTATGAGTTCTATAATAAATGGTTTGCACTTCTTTTTTACAAACAAATTTTGCTAAATTAATAAAATCTTTAAACATCAAATCCTGTTTACTTTTCCAGTTCAAAGTAATCCCTGGGATTCATGAAGCTTGCGCCAGGTGGAGGAGTAGTTTCGGCGTTCTAACACCAAATATGGCCACTGAGCGATTCAGGTACGAGCTGTTTCTGCATGCACTACCTGTGTACGCTACGCCTGCACAACTCCCCAACCTTGTATGCTAATTATCCCATGTGCAGCAGTGTAGCATGCAAATGAAGGTATGTAGCGATTCAGGAAGTGGTGCAGGCGTAGTGTAAGTATGCAGAAATGTAAACCGTATAAAACGGTTTACATTTTTGCAAACATAAAATCGGAGCCATGACAGCCAACCAAACACATGTATTATATTGTTAATATATGCCAATGGCTAAATATATAGCCAGCGGCATAAAAAAATGTACAAAATATAAAATTAATATTTAATATATATAGTCGCACTATTGCGATGTGGGAGCGCAGGGCAGCGGTGCGCAAAGGGGATCACAAGGAATATATAAAAATATAGAATAAAACCGCAATGAAACACATATCATGATTTCCGCATAATAGTCAATGGCAGGCATGCTACACCATACTTATGGTGCAAGGGTTGCTAAGGGACAGTGACAGTGTTATGCGCAGTAGCTAGGAATTAGTAGGCAATGCCATGCAAATGAGAGGAGTTATAGTGAATCGCAGATTCCCCGCTGGTGTAAGGATGTACCTCACAGCGTAGTGGTATAACACCGAGGTGTGCCCTTGAGATAAAGATGACATCAAGAGAGGGGTGTGTCGCCATTGACGTAAGCACATTGGAGCATTGCTAAACCGGTCTTCCCCTAGCTAGGCAAAGCTGCAGGATAGGGGTGTGTGGAATTGGCCATAGCTATGCTTAGCTGAGATTACACAAGGTAACTGAGTATGCATGCGAATGGAGATGAAAATGTGCGTAAACCCGGTAAACAGGTATATGTGGCGCGCACTGCAGCTGAAACAGGAAGGATATAGGAAAGAAATAAGGAAATGCTGAAGCAATGAAATTGGAGTACAAATGACTAATTAACACCTAGAAGCCTACAGTGGGCCATTGACAACAGCTAACAAGGCTGCAAGCAGCTACCTGCAGAACAGGAAAGTGGAGGGGCTGTACTGCAAAGAAAACAGTAAAGTGTCAAAGCAGAACAAAGCCGATTTGCAGTATATCAGCTACAAGGCACGTTTTGCCATGACTGGGTAGGGAAAGTACAAAACAAGAAAGATGGCAGGTGGATGCATGCCTGATAATGGGAGGGGATCCAGGTCTAAAAGTGAATTAAAGGGCAACAGATTAATCAAGGCAGGCAAGTACATCTCCACAGTAAAGGCCCCACACTTGCAGTACTCATTGCAAAACCCGTAATTAGGACATGCTGCAGCTGGAATAGCTCATACACACCCACTGACATTAGCAGCATCCATAGCACAATACTATAAAGTGTGAAAGCACCTCACACACATTTGTGTATTCCCATGCACTCTGCACCAGTGGTGAATACAGATGGGAAACTTTTATTATGTACATATTAGGGGCTGCCATAGCTTTGATCCACCAGCATGTGTTGGAGACTGAAGGTGGTGAGGAGGATGATGCACATGACCACCTCAGGCACCAGAGGAGGAGCAGAGTGTTCAGACCCAGGTTAGCCTACCAGGGGCTACATGATCTGGAGATAGTAGAGCATTACAGGGTGGACAGGGACATCCTACAGCAACTTGTGGAGCTGTGCCTGCCACACCTCAGAGCCAGAAAAAAAAAGAGGGGAACCCATCTCAGTGGATACAAAGGTATGTGTAAGCCTGAGAATACTAGCTACAGTTACCTTTCAAAGACCAACTGGGAATATCATGGGGATTTCACAGGCATCAGCATCCAGGGTACTACACCAGTTCCTGGATGCCATGTTACCACATGCCAATGAGCACATATACTTCTCCCGAATGCAGGAGGAGTTGGCCAGCAATATGCGCCTCTTCCACCATGTGGCAGAATGCCCAGAGGTACTGGGTGCAATAGACTGCACGCACATACACATCAAGTCACCACCCGGTGAGCAGGGTAGGCGCTACGTAAACTGCAAGGGATACCCCTCCATCAACTGCCAGGTTGTGTGCAATGCCCAGGGCATTATCATGGATGTTTGTGCTGGCAGCCCTGGAAGCTATCACTACTCCCACATCTGGCATGCCTCACAGCTGTATCAGTTATTTGCCAGGGGGGACATCCCAAATGGCCACCTGGTGGGGGATGCTGGCTATGCACTGGAACTGTGGATGATGACTCCCATCAGAAATGCACACACACCCATGCAGGAACGGCATAATGAGGCACATGCACAAACCAGAATCATCATAGAGTGTGTGTTTGGGATGCTGAAATCACTGTTCTGTTACTTAGATATATCTGGTGGAGCCTTGCAGTACTCTCCAGGCACATCTGCCCACATCTTCATAGTGTGTGCAATGCTACACAATATGATCCTGCGGAAACAGCTGCAGCAGGGACAGAATGGTGTAGACCCTCACAGCCCACCAACATTGCCAAGGGCCCCACAGGCACAGAGGTACTCAGACCACAAACACCCTGAGCCAGCCCCAGCAGGCAGATGGAGGTGTGCCCAGTATGCCCATGCCTTGCAAAGAGGGACTATATAGCACACACACTGACAGTGTAGGCACCTAGGGACTGACACCTTTCTCCACCTGCACACACAGTAAAAATGGATGGCACACACACACAAGACTACCTGTAAATTGTCATGTATAGGCAGTCTACTGTGTGCATCTAATATAGGCAGCCCTCAACTATTGCACACACAACTGCCATCGACACAAGGTAAGTCAGCACCTGAACAGTAAATTAAGCTATCAGCATATGCAGATACTGCATGTACAGATTCACAGGTAGGTACTTGCCCAACTGCCAGGGGCCATTCATAAGCCCAGCCAAAATATGTCAGCTTTTGCCACCCCATGGATTCATTAACTGTCCCTCTGTGGAGCAGAGCCAATGGCTGGATCCCTGGGGTGCATCTACTGTTCCCCATCCACTATTCAAGGTTTCTCTTGCAGAGTGTTAGTGAGGGGCTCTGTATAATATAGTTAGGGATGTTGTTCCAAAGTGTGGGGAGTGTCTGTGACAGGAAGCTATCCCTCCAGCATCTTCCAGTTATTGTTGTGGCAAGGTTCAGCTCACTATAGTGTGTGGCTCACTGTGACATGGATTCCCATATGTGGAGCATATCCATCAAGCCTGAGTTCGACACGGCTGTGTTAGTCAGCAAAGATCATCTGTGGGTAAACGAGATGCCACTGAGTAAAGCAGGAGTTTATTCAGTCTGGCTGCATAGGCCATATGTTGGAAGCCAGTATTCCCCTTGTCGAGGTACATTCGTGGAACCCCAGCTGTTGGAAGTGTCTTCTGAGGTACATCCCACATGGGTTATTATACCCTATGATGGAACTGATGAGTGATGAGTAAAGGGGCACTATAACCCCAATATGTCTAGATGGGAATCCTTTAGTAATCAGATGGCCTACATACAAGGATGTCCTAACTACTGTGGAAATATGATTGTCAAAGGGGAGATCACTATCTACCTTGGTGCCCAGATACCCCAATACCTCATCCGTATTAAAGTGGCTGCCACTTCTGTGTTAATATGTGGGTGCCAGTTCCGCAATGGAATGACCATGCAATTAGTGGCACTTGTCTGGACGCCGTGATGTTGACACCCTGTGACATTCTCTGTGAGGCCCCTTAAAGGATGTCTGTGTCAGCTGAACTATCAATCATGGCTCCCAGTTCACAGTCATTGCAAACATGGTCTGCCGTAGTCCACCTGTGTTTGCCTGTACCTCTGAGATGTATATGCCAAACAGTAGGGCTCACAGGACTGAATCTTGTGGGACACCAGTCATGACTGATCAAGAGTTGGACCTGGAGAACACTAGTCGTACCATGTGGGTTCTGTGTGTAAGCCTGTTGGCAACCCAACGTGTGATGTATGGGTGTATGTACAGGCTGGTGTGTTCATCAATAATACCTGAGTGGGGCATGGTGTCCAAAGCCTTGGCAAGGTCCAGGTAGTATGTGTGAACCACCTCCCCCATCATCTAATGTCTTGGTGATGGTATGTAAGACATCAAATAGGTTCAGTAGGCATGAACAGCACTCAACCAAGCTGACCTGGGTTGGGTCACATGTTCGGAGGTTGCCAATGTCTTTGTTAATGAGTGCCATGAGGATGCGAACCATACCATTGCAGACAAGGCTAGTCAGGCTTATGGGTGGTAGTTACCATAGTCAGTTGTGATTCCATCTTGATGGAGTGGAATAACCGTTTCTACGTGCCATTGTATGGGCATGTAGCCTGTGGAGAGGCTGAGGTAGGAAAGCTTAATTAGGTGGGGGGCAGGTTGTCCTGTACAGTTTGCAAGATGCAGTCTGGGACAACATCTGCCTCCATTGATGCTGTGTTCTGCTGTTAGAGAGGGCCATTTCCACCTGTGTGTCTCTGATGTGTGGGATACTGTACCTTTCGGGTAGTGTAGTGGGCTCTTTAGGGGGTTAAGTATGCACTGAATGTATCTGCAAGGATGTTGGTGATATCAGTAGGGTCAGCATATTTTGTGCTATATTTCACTGGCACAGTGCTAATCTGTCTTTCACCACATAGATCCTTGACATAGCCAATGAAGGCTTTGTGGTTAACTTTTGAATCCTTGCGTATTCTCCTGCTGATGTTAGCCTTGGATGATGTCATGAGGGACTTACGTGTCATACTAATAGTGTTCACAGATGTCTGCCCTTCGTGGGATTTGCTGTTTGTCTGGAACACTGTTCTACTGCTGTAGTATAGCCTGTTTAGTGCAGAGGTCCACCAGACCGGTGTCCTTGTCTAGGAGGAGTGTGTCTTGGTTTACCAGTGATGGCACGATCCATACATCCATGTAGGTGCTTATACACTGCATTTGGAAATCTGTTTGTATCTTGAGCAGTGTTTCCCCTTAGCGTGGGGGCTGTGAAACCACCCACCTCTGTCACTAGTAGTGTAAATTTAGCTGTAGGAAAGGTATACACTGTGGTATCCATGGGTGGGGGAGATGCTTGGGTGTGGAAACAATGAATAGTTCATGGTCAGATCAAACCAGTCACTGGTTAACCTCTGCTGTAGTGCACCTGTTGCCCATGTTGGTGATGACCACTTCTAGTAGTTTCCACCCCGCGTTAGGGAGGTTACCACCTGATACAGGGCATATGAGGTGATAAATTCCAGGAAGCGCTGAGCCTGGATGTGAGTACTGGAGTAAGTTTCCCAGTTAATGATATGGCAGTTGACATCAACTAATGACAGGGTATGCGTTAGGCAATTCATGTTCTCCACTGTCTCCAGGTAGGTGGAGTGGTGGTCCTGGGTCATGGAGGCTGATCCGTAGCAGGCCACAGTTTACATTGCAGTTGTGGCTGATGTTAGCTGCACATGGATGATCTCAGAGGTATCATGCTACCCCACTAACCTGGAGGTGTAGGTATCCCTTATGAATATGGATACAGCCCCTCCATGTCTGTCAGTCCATGTTCTGTGGCTGAAATGTGTGGTATGGGTTGTAGTCTGGTAGTGCTGGTGTGCTCTCAGGAGCCTTAAGACTGATCTCAGTTACTACACAGATGTTGATGTTGTCCATCCTGAGGAGTTCTGTGAGTGCAAGCATGTTGTGATCACAACCACTGGTGTTGAGTAGCATAACCCTTATTGAATCTGCTATTGTGCTGTTTATGGAGCTGGTATTCACCTTTGAGAATCTCCTAAATAAGGCACCATGGGGGTGCCAATAGCCTTGGCCAGTATTCTAAAGCCTAAGGCTGACACATAGGCCAGTATGGTATCGTTACATACATGTTCCCCATCTGTGCTTGTTGTTCATCTCTCCTGTAGGTAACCTACTGGTAAGCAATATAAAGCCTTAAACTTATACAAGTCTTCTAGCTTCCAAGATAGGCTTTTGAAGTGACTAAGTATCAGTGTTCTGTATGTTCTTGCTGTACGTAACTGTTACCTGACTACATGGTGATTTCTCACTGTATATTGTGATTTGAAGGTCTGTTTATTCACATATTATGGCTGTGATGGCCTGCACTTTAGAGGTTCACAGATAGCCTACTAGCTATCTGCCTAAGGGCAATTAGAAGCATAGCTACAGTGTATTGGCTGCCCCTGCACCATTGATGAAGTAACTGAGCCTCTGTCAAGCATAGCCAATTAAGCAATTCCAGGCAGAGTTGCTGGAAGCTGTTGAAGACTGGGGTTGTGGAGAGTGATAGGGGCACTTAGTGATCTAAAGAGGGCATGTTAATGTGACAATTCAACACCATTCAATTCTCCCAACAGGTCTCGCAGCTATCAAACTGGACAGGCTCCCCCACCCCCTGGCTGTATGGTTCTGGGACACATGATCCCAGGGGTGTATATTCTGTTACCCATTCACACAACAAGGTTTCCCTTGAAGTGTGTCAGTGAGGGGCTATGCCCAATGTAGTTAGGAATGTAATGTATTGTCTCACAGTACATTTGTTATATGTTGTTATTTCTCAAGAGTATGTGAAGCTCAGTGAGTATGAGGCCTCCGCCCTTTGCTTAGCCTAGCTGACACATAAAAATCATCTAAATAGGAAATAGGCGGAAGCAACGTTAATGTAAACAGTGTAATGGTTACAGCATCTGCATAGTATCTGTGCATTTGAGGTTCCAATCCCGATAAAGGCAGGGATGTTTATCATGTTCAAAAGTATACCTTAACCACAGCTTGCATTTATAGGTAGTAATTGTCTGTATAATAAACAATCGAGACATCCATATAAACCCATGTGTGCTGGAGAGTACAGTCAACAGAGAATGTAATGTTATGTCAGCACATAGTGAGATGTTATTTCACTGACATGTATATATCCTGAGTAGTTAGCGGATGTGGCCGTGTTTGCACGCACAGGTTATACATTACAAAGTTTGTTTAACTGTGTTTAACCGCTGCTATAATGTCACACAAACACTTTTAAACATGCTTACAACTGCTTATATGAGCCTTATTCCGGAATAAAAAACATTTGTAAAGTATCGCAGGTGTTGAACCCTGGACCATGCACACTATAGTCATGGGACTTACCACTAAGCCAGCCGAGGTGCATACATGTTTCATGGTCCTGAGACTACACCTTATACCATATGTATTTCACTGTAATGATCACAAATGGGACAGTCACTTTGTGTACATATGTACAGTACATTGTAATGTACTGTAGTTTGTGAACCAACACATTCCAGTCTAGATATGTATTACTCTTAAAAATTAATACGAAATATATATATGTGTATATATATATATATATATATATATATATATATATATACATGTCAGTGATGTCTGCACCTACATATATATATATATATATATATATATATATATATATATATATATATATATATATATATATATATATATATATATATATTATACAGTTACATCAATAGCCATATATATAAACATCTATGAACACACATCATGACACAGAAGCACTCCAAAGGAATTGGAGTGTACACAAAACACATGCAGCTCTGGTATTATAACAATTAATATTAACCTAATTTACCATAGAAGGAGTGGTTGTTGTGTATGTGAAGATTGGGGTGGGGGAGGAATGATGGGTAATGCAATCATGCATCAAGGAGGACCTAGGTCGGATGTCCAATAAGTGAACTGGAGGGGTATACATAGAGTATGGGGACAATATAAAAAGGACACAAAGCAAGAACCTTTCTCATTCATAATACACCCTGTCATGTCACATTGCAACTCCTAATTTCACAAACATATGAACATTAACATGTATCAGACATATGTACACCAACTGAGTGTTACATTTGTTTTCAGTAGTGAGGAATGTCTGTAGTACAATGTATATTCTAAACACCATAACATTTGTACATATATCAGATGCCTTAGTGGTAAAGTCAGTGACTGCGGTGTTCATGGTCCCGGCTTCAAGACCTGCAAGGGCTGTTAGGTTATTTTGAAGGCCAGAAAAAGGGCTGTTGGATGCAGGTGGATTAAAGCACTCTTAAGCAGTTGTAAGCGGGTTTCCATGGGTTTGCGCGATGGTAAGTGGTGCTGAAACACAGTAAATGGAGAAGCATCTCACAGGTTTAACCTTTGCTTAACATCGCACATACCACGGGCAAACCCACTTACAACTGCGTAAATGTGTGTTATTCACACTTACCCTACCAGTGCCTACTCTGCGAGGTAAAATAATAACACCTTCCAGGAGTAGAACCCGCAACATGTACTCCATCCTCTAAGTAACCTAACACTAAGCTACCTGGGATGTACCTATCCCAGCTGTGTATGCCCATATATAGATATATAGATATATATAGAGAGAGAGAGATACATAGAGACATGTTGATATATACAGGTCTACATACATATGTAGATATATAGATAGGTTAAAAACATCTACACATCTATGGAGGTACAGATAAACGTATGCAATAATATATATATATATATATATATATATATATATATATATATATATATATATGTATACACACACACACACACACACACACACACACATATATATATATATATATATATATATATATATATATATATATATATATACACACACACACACACACACACACACACATATATATATATATATATATATATATATATATATATATATATACACACACACATACATACATGTCTGTAGACAGCATCTGAAGTGGTCATATCTGAGTATAACATGGACCATAGCAATCACACATTACACACCTCTCCAAACAATAGGAACATAACATATGAAGAGTATATGCCAATACACTATTACAAATATGTTCTATGGACACAGTCACCAACACAACTGCAATGACTGCAAATATCCATGACAGAAATACACAGACAGCATTAATTTTGCAAAACTATTACATTCCGATGTATTGCCAAAAGGATTCAAGGACTAACAGTACCTGCACGCTATACATGAAGCATTTAATAGTGCCTTAATGAATCAGACTGCAATTACCATACTATTAGTCCACTAAGGGATAGGTGTTCACATAGGGAAAGAACACCCACACACATATAGACGTTGTATAAAAGGGGTTCCTACACACCTGCATGTGCTATGTACACCCACCAACATCTACCCCACAACCAAACTAATTACATCAATACATACTATCATACCATAACCAATTATTCAACTACTGTACAACATCTGCTGAAACCTTAGCATAGCTGGACACAGACACACTAACATGGCCCTATGTGAAATAGTTGCCGTTATACAATTGAACAGCTGCTGATGTCACAGGGTTTGTATGAACTAATCCCGTTTCAGAGGGTTGAAAGGTTCGTATACCAGGAAGTGTTACCGAGTACTGATTATCAGCACAGCATAATGCACAGTAACACTAAAATAAATATGTCTGGTAAGCACAATGTAAACCCCCTAACTTTATATGCATAGCTATGCAGCCTTGAGCTGGTCACACTACCTGGCCAGACTGAAACATATGCAGAAGTATTAGGTAGAGACAAACCCTGCACAAGTAGCAATGTTCAGAAATATAACAGCAGTACTCACATTTAGACTGAATCCTCTAGGCATTACACACAATATATTACTGTTCGTCTCCATACAGCTGTTGCAATAGATTCCAAACAACACTTCCACACTGTCTTCCTCACAAGTAAGGCAAAGGGACAATGCCCAAGTGGAGTACTCAATTATACTCCACTGTAGCCATGGTATTGGCTAAGGCAGTAGCAGCGCAGCTGATGTGCATGTAATTAGCTACTTAGGAACACCAATTGGTTATCGGGATAACACATGTTACTGATCTGTAACTATAAAAGGTTGCCTTGTCACACATTCAAACCATCTGTATCTACCTGTAGGACAGTACAAAACACTGAAAGACAAACTGAAAACGAGTATTATACTAGTCAATAACACCTCCGATTACTAAGACGGTATGTATAACATGTAGTATGTCTGTGTATGTAGTACCTGTACTGTAAGAATTACAGTGTAATCAATGCATATAGTGGAAATAGCTGTCTTGTAGCGATTTATTGTTGAGCAGTAGTAATACTTGTAGTATTCTATGTGTGTACTGCTGTAGGTCACACGGTAAACTCTGCATACACCACAAGGGATGATATGGGCTTGGAACCCACCAATTTGCTTCCAGCCACTGTCAGTGTCAGGATTGGTCCAACAAGTATGTGCTATAACAGGGGATAGTATATGTCGATATATTGTAACAGTCGACATATGTATGGGTGTATAAGTAAGATGAACATGTTAAAGGTGGGCTTACCGTGCAAATATGGTGTGCAGTGTGGGATATTGTGCCAATAACTGTTTAATGTACAGTATTCTAGGCAGATCTGTATTCTATTCTACATAGCAGTTCCGTTATGTTATGAAAACAGTAGTTATGTCTCTTGGCAATTACAATACCCAATAACAGGATACATATCATTTGTATTCATCTGACAGTTTAGCAGCATGATAGCAAAGATAATTGGAAGAGCCAGGTAACTATCCATGCACATAACACATGTAATATCCACCTCTCTAATATTGTTTGCAAGCAATAACAGCTGTGCATGTGTATATGTTATGCAGATGTGTAGTGACCCTTGTTACAGGGATGGACCTCTCTATTATCGTTCACAAGCGATATCAGCTGTACATGTGTACATGTTATGCAAATGTCTAGTGACCCATGTTACAGGTCTTGTCCTCTCTAGTATCGTTTGCAAGCAATAAGAGCTATGCATGTGTACATGTTATGCAAATGTGTAGTGACTCTTGTCACAGGGCTGGGCCAAATGGCTATGTGCACACCTACATAGAGTGGATATTGAGAGTACAGACACACTCGGTGAACTACCAGGTTTGTGTAGCCCAACCTCTCATTGCCAACCTAAACAGCCGCTTGCACATACTGTATGTAAGGTGGTGCACAGCACTGGTAATGAAACAGGTTGCATATCATCTTTAACTCCAGTGTAATATCTGCAGTAGGAGTGTAAGATGTAGGAGACAGCTTCCCATGTGTAATAGCCACTTCATATGGTGATGGCTCACACTATCTGATTATATCCTGATCATGTTGATAGTGGCATCAGAGTCTATTGATACATGACTCTGTTTGGAGAGTGGATATCTGTGCCCAACAGAGCTTATTGTCCTGGTGGATATGTGAGTATATACCCAGAGAAGTTAACAGACCTGTAGACACTTGCATCATCTGTAATCAACTAACAGGATGTGATGTGCTCCTCAGAGGAGGATTGCTGCTAAATGTAGCTACAATGTTTCTGTAATAGCCAGTGTTGTCACATCATTAACACAAATATTTACATGTGAGCATCACTGTCTAAAACATCTTCATATACAATATGTAAACTAAATACAGTACTTGGTGCTTGTAGTACTGAATGCTCATACAGGCATGTCCACTAGTCAGCTACTGGTGTCTACTAATGTCAGCTTTGTGTATGTGGCCATCCTGGGGGAATGTAATCCCTATGCCATGTACACTGCCAAACCCACCTAACAGCATGCCCCACACATTGTTTGGGATGCAGCTATAGGGGTAAGCTGCAAGGCAGCCCAGTCTACAGCCATGACTGACCGGACAGTCATGAGGTGTAGGGTAATGCATGCAGCTCATCAACACAACCTACACATACCCTTACCAGAAAACAGTAAGGACACCCACACACACTACCAGAACTCACACACATTCACAGACACTTCTACGTATCTGACCAAACAAGTGACCCCCCCAAGTAGGAAGAGACAAACACTGAAATACACAAACTGTATGACATAGTTTGCATAATTGTGCCACACCTCAGAACATGTGATGGGAAACATGCCCAACAGTACTCATTTGTGAATGCAAACTCTAGCACTATGTTACACACCAACCTATACGAGGGCATACATACTGTCAGCTGCCTGTCTAACATGATTGGCCACATACCCATACACTCAGACAACCTTTTGAACTGTGCACAAGGCACTGGCATATTCCATGTTGTTGTGCAGGACCTGTGATGCAGTAGCCTGGACTGCATGGAAACACATGTAGGAACTGTCAGGTCTTATAGCCCATGCAGGTATGTCCCAAGGCCTGGGTAGCTTTCTGCCATTGGCCAGAATGATACTGCAGTACAGGGACAGAGAGATTGTATTCCACAATTATCTAGTGTAGTGGTACAAGTCAGAGGGTATCCAGTATCTGTTGTCCTGGGGCTCATGCTTCCCCTATAGTGGCTTCATCATGCATGGTTCAAGTGAAGTGCCACTGCTGTTACAGGGACAGCCAAGCAATAAACTGTAGGTCTCGCTACACAATGATACATGTCAGAAACACTATAGGGACACACATATGTCAATCCCTAACATGGAGAACATATCTGTGCAGTGGCTAAGACATGTTTCAATGCTCTGGAGAGCACACCTGCATGACCATGTTATAACACATACCTCACCTCTTGCCCATTATCCTTTATTGGAACACATGGGCCGCAGGTGTGTCCATATTCCTAAAGGATATGTACACCCCCATGATAGTTGCACTTACATAACGTCAGATACGTTATGCTGAGCAACTACCTTTGTGCCAAAGTGGAATTCAAATTGTACCTTGAGACAGATCACCCACCAGGCCGTGGATTTCCCAACTGTCATAATGTGCTGCAATGGGGAAGATTAGGTCTGAGACAGAACTATAATAATGGCTACTCTCAACTATTCCATTATGAACTGGCAAGACTCCTCAAGTACCAACACCTGCGCTCAATGCATGTTGGATTCCATCAACCCCACTGACCTGGATCACAGTGGTCACACAAACAGGGCTAACAGTATGCTACACATAGTTAGTCTCCAATGCCAATGTTATGTTTCCTAAGAGCAGAGTGGTGACTGTCATGGCACCCATGTAGATGGACATTGAATGTGCAAATGCTGAATCCTACACAAATGAACCTTAAGCAGTCACATATGTGTGGTGATTCTGCCATTGAAACAGAACCAACACAAACAAGGAGGCAAACAGGTGGTACCATGCTTTAAACTGTACCACAGAGGGTAGTAACTGTTACAAGAGTGAACACATGAGTGTAGGTGATCCCTGGTCAGCCTCAGTAAGATGCAGATACACCATATAAAACCACACAAAGCTACTGTGAAACTAATCAGCCACATATTATGAGGCCAAGCACATAGCATTCTATAGTTGTGTCATTAATCGTAATGGCAATGACAAGACCTGCCATGCTGCACAGCACTATGGCATGGGAAGTACTGCACCTACAGAAATAGTGCCCATTCATCCAGATAGGGTCTTAAAGAACCTAAACCCACTCCCACCCCGACCCCCAACAGGTACACTTAGTAATATATCCATGTACACTACAGGGCCCCCTGTAATAAAAACTATGCAGGTACAAGCTGCACTCTCTAAAGCCATACATACAGCTTTCATGGGACCTGTCAACATCCCAGGGTGTATCCTACACAAATGTAAGGACATTCAGCTATCCACATACACATCATGTTCAATCATAGCTCCATGTCAGGCTGTGTACACACCGAATGGTGCACAGCAACAGTTATCACACCCCACAAAGGGGAGAACACCATTGATAATGGGAAATAGTGCACAACTACCCTGCTGAGTCTGGTCTGTAAGGCCATGAACTGTGATCAATGTATTTGATATACACGGTACAGATGTAGATGACAGTAGGGTTGATTCACACTGTATATCATGACCTTGCCAGGTCGTAGGACACCATCACCCATACTGTGTTCCAGCTACACTCATTAAACTAGGTGTATATTCCTATGTCACAGGAGTGGTTGGCAACTGGACTGCTGGCAGAACCAACACTACAAAAGGTGTTTGACTAATACACGCACATGAAACCAGTGCCAGCCACAGTAATACAGGGTTCATTCCTGGTACTCCCCCTCTTTGTTATCTATACCACACAGACTAACACAGATGTCATCAGCCTATTGATGTTTGCAAATGACTATGAACTAGGAGCAATAGTCGACTCAATGTGTGCTGCGTTCAACATACAGAAGGGCTTAGTATGTCAGATGTGTGGTGTGTGATGTATGGCCACAATCTGACAGCTACGTATTGCATTGTCATCACCTATGTTACAAACCCTGTACCCATGAACTACCACCTAGGCAGCGTTCAACATAATGGCAACTGGGTGTATGGGATGCAGCTGGACAGTACTCTTTCCTTTGATAGTTACTTCACCACACCAGACAGGTAGACGTATGTAGCAACCCTAATCATGACAGGGTGCCATCCAGGAATATAGAGATAATTGTTCAGTCATAGTCAACACCCATGTGACCCACAATAGATCACATATTTCCTTTAAGGGTTATTGCCCATGTGTAGATGGCCTACACTGCCTTTCCCAATCCCTAGCTGCACTATGTAGCATGCAGCCTACCCTGAATAAAGCCATGTCCAACCCAGAGGTGTTGGACATGCTACACTTAACACATCCTGATCCCAAATAAACACATACTTCATGGACATCCACCTTTCTAGTAAAAGGATCACAACATACCTGACAGATCTCTGGCCCATACACTTAACATACTCTTGCCATACTATGCATCCCTGTCCAGCAAAGATGCACATTGCCCCTCTCTGTGACATGGTGTGAAGACCGCATGCCAAATATATCAGTAACCCTGTGGAGCAGCTCTGTGGCACTGCTTGAACTGGCCACTGAAACATAACTGTCTGTTGCTTACAGCTAGGTAATCTGTCTGCCTAGGCTCATAAATGGCCCAGGGCATATAGCCTACAAGAACACTATGACCATACATG
>NC_056729.1:325149941-325159941 GCF_019279795.1 Protopterus annectens | reverse complement strand
GCAGGGACATGCTCATAGGGTCTGATGCACAGAGTAAACATACTAGGTAGACAATTGTAGATTAATATTGTTGAGTAGTGTTGACAGGCAGCAGACATACCATGTATTATGGTTTTAGAATGCATTTTGTTTGTTTGACAGTATGTATCATGTATAACAACACTAACAGCATGTTAATACTGACGTTCTGCCTTCTTCTTTCAGGTGTAGTTGCATGTGCTAGGGGATGTCGGTGTCTGCAGTTAGTGTCCCATATGTACATGTTGACTACCCACAGGTCAGTATGACAATACCTGCATGCACACAGTTATATCCTTCCATGTTTCGATTATGTTTACTATTCTAATGATCCAAGAGCATGATAGCTGTGTAGTAAGCTACTGTGTTCAGAGCCATCACATCCATAGTGGGTGACATCATAGTTATAGTTACCTGGAGCATGGAGGAGGTAAAAGAGTGGTATGCCAGATGACAAGGGTAAAGGCCAGTGTAAATAGTGGCTTTTCATTGGGAAGCAGTAATACTTACTGCCATGACAGCATGCAAACATAGACACACCCACAGATTCACAGACACAGTAACACACACTCTGACACACACACACACACACACACACACACACACACACACACACACACACACACACACACACACACACACACACACACACACACAGAGTTTCCAGTGTTCAGATGAGAACCCCTGCCTATGTGCATATTATCTTTATAGTACTACACAATTACAAGACGCACCACAGAGATTACACATGTACAGGTAGTTGGAATGGCCTAAGATCGAGGACATTGACAGGGATACTACAGTGCAGTGAGTGTATGTGGGGAGGAGGGTCCATCAGCAGGCTATGTAACAACAGGTCACACCCCAGGGTGTACATGTTAACAGGTGGCTAGAATGCTCATGTGCGATTGATGATCTCAACAGGGATGCTAGATTGCATTGAGTGGATGGGGTTCACAAAGATGTACACCTATGTCACACACATACAGACACTTTACATGTGTGAGGTTCAACCACCTGCCTATACCTTTCTTTCTACACTTCACTCTATACTGGTGTCAAGAACAGTGTTCAGGAGAGTGATAACATGTGGGATGTATTCCCAACCATATGTGACATATATGGACACACACATCCACACGTGCCAGTACTGTGAATCAAAAACCTGCCTATCTCATGATAGGTATTACAGATGTACAGCACTACTGCATCCGGTACAAAGCTTACTGACACTTTCCTTTGCCAACTGTGCTGATATATGCACAATATCTGCACAGGGGAGGTATTACTGTTACAGGTGTCATGAGGTTTGCCTTCAGTGTCACCCTTACAGCCTTCTACATTGTCTGTCTTCCACTTCAATTAACAAAACCTGACCTTAGCAGTTACACAGGTTATTGTAGGACTGGTTGTAACACACCTGTGAGCTGTCCTCAGTAATAATTCATCTCCAAAGAAGCCCCACCACTTAGTAGTCATGTCCAAACATCTGTCCATACCTCATGTACGGCTTACTGTACGTAGAGCATATCACCATATACAGTTAGCAATGTTGAGGCTGTATTGCAACAGCATGATGTACTAAGACAACAGTCACCTTCAGACATCAGACACTGCACACACATGGAATCTACACAAACATCAATACATGTACACATATGCGGTCTACATCAGTAAGTACACTAGCAGGTCAAGAGGATACATTCCACACCTTCCCCATGCCATATGTGAAACATAGCCGAGTATTACACCATAATGGATGTTGTATTCATGTACTGGTAGGACACCACCACCTTCACCGAGTAGCCAAGTGTACATATATGACAACAGCACATATCAGCGAGACACACACAGCATTATTCCATGTCATGCTCCTATAAACTGTTACTTGACAGTGCCATGGTGAAGCCAGGGCATTGTAATGGTCAACAGTGAGCACATCATATTTGCCACACACACCTCATGTTTACTGGAAGAGTGCCAGCAATGTGATCTATTAGAGCTAGGCAGTACACTCATTCAAGCATGTGCGAGGTCTGTGGCTTGTAGACATCTCACCTCAGCATGTACTGGCTATTGTGGTACTAAGGCTAATGTCCAGACAGCACACAGTATGCATGGCGTGCAATTGTTGACATGGGGTATATGTAGGAGCTGTGGCCACACATGGCTGTACATGTCATGAACATATCACCTGTGACCACTCAGGAATGTACAGTTGAGTCTGTCAATACAGGCCTTGTGTAGGTTCTATGATCCTGTTATTTGGGTATGTTTGTAGGCATTGCATTAGGTGGACATTTCTAGAGACATACATGCCACATGGGGTGTTGTATGATATGATAGGTGTCATGGGTGACCAGTAAAGAAGGAATATTACCTCTGTTAACATATATATCAAACCTTATGTACTGTTAACATGCTATATGCCATGTGCATGTGTGTAATGACTGTAGCCACCTGTATGTAGAAAGGATAACGAAAGCTATGGTAATGTCATTTATGTTGTATGAGTGTGGGATGTACATATCCAGGGCAGGTACAGTTAGGTCATATCCGACTATGAGGGTGTTGTTTACTGGTGTACAGCAACAGTCGACCGTGTTACTGCTGACAACATCTGAGGGACCCTGATATGTGTACAACTGAGCTGGTTACAAACAGTGGTATTATTGCATTGCATATCACATTATGCAGCTGTGTCTGTACATGGGTACTTTGCACAGTTGATGTAGGCCTAGGTAGAGTTCACCAATTGAGGGTTATCTGGTGGCCTACCATACTATGTCATACCCCATATGGATGTGTGTTGGTAGTCTGGGGACAAGGTGGTGGATGTATATGGGGCTACATCCTAGAATACAGCATTTGCCACTGTCGCCTGTACCTGACTCATCTGTGATGTGTTATGTTGGAGTAGTGGTCTTTACATGTATCCTTTATGAATATGTGTACACCACCACCTGGAATGGTCCATATCACTATTATGGCCCACATGTCTGGATCTGAGGTATATGGTGGCAGTGCAGTTGTGCACTACAGAGCCTTCAGCCAGGTGTTCCTCACTGCACAAATGTCAGTATTCCCCATTGTAATTTCTACATTGAGCAAATGGATTACTAAAGCCACACACCTAGCACTGGTTAGCATAAGCATCCAATGCAATCTTCTTGTAGGTGTCAGGGTGTAACTTATGTGTGTAGGACATTTGCCTTGGAATGTGGCTATATGGGTAAATGCAACCTAGGTATTATCCACACACACGTGAAACATGGATGCATGTTCTCTGTGTTGAAGGCATGTCATTCAGTCATGACAGCCTGGAATGACAGACACTGGACAACCTCATAATAACAGCAGGACATTGGCTCATTGTTTTGGTCTAGCAGTTGCCACTTGTACCATGACATCACTGCGATTGGCAGTAATGTGCTTCGTAGCAAATGCCTCATGTAAGGTGACGGACAGCAGCAGAGATTGTGTATATGACCAATGTGAGATATACTTAGGGTAACAGTCCTGCTAATAATGACAGCTACTAACACAGCTGGGAGAGGTCATCCTGTCACCTGCACCTCAGTACCATTACACAATGTGGCTCACACATTATGCTTGCACATGCCACTGTTCCACGTATAATGCCACTGTCCACAACCTGCTATCAATGTATGCCTTTCAGGGCAGCAAGGTGTGTGACACATGCTGTAGGTAGCATTCACCTGTGTGACCCAGGTAAACTATTGTCTGTCACATCCACACATGCATGAATTTGTATACTTAACATATATATGTCAGTACTTCATGTACATGTATGCATTGTATCACACTGCACAGGCACAGATATATAATTTACGGGCCACATACAGGTATCAAGTAGTAAACCAGTATGATGTGCATATATACTGACAGCTAAGATGTACATAGCTGTAAACCTGTGTGTTTACAATAGGAGTCTATTACAACGTGTTCTGTATATGTAAGTGTATGAGCATGCACACTGTGGCCTTCTGTGGTTAGAATCGGAGTGCATCCCAAATAGCCCTGTGCTAATAAGTGTATGAGTGTACCCACTGCCCCCTTGTGCAATTTGAGTCAGTGCATCCAACAAGCCCTTTGTTACTAAGTGTATGAGCATGCCAAGTATAACCTTGTTTAGTTGTAGTCATAGTGTATCCCAAATAACCCTGTGCTACTAAGTGTATGAGCATGCCCACTGTAACCCTGCATAGTGATAGTAGTTGTCCATTCCACAGATGGCCATACTCCAGTTCAGGTTCCTGTTGTGCTACAACTATACCTCTCAGGCCTACCTGCAGATGATGTGTCTTGTTTGTGCATACAGGTTGTAATGGACACCTACTTTAAATACGTAGGTTTACAGCTATATATTTCATGACTGTCAGTCTCCCTGTTGTTGTCCTTAATCTTAGAAGGGCAGTCTGATTGCCTTGGAATGTGTAATCTCTGTGACGAATCACGTAACTGTGTAGTACTATATTTGTGTGTGTCTCAGAAAACGCCTGAGTGTGTCAACAAATGCCTAAGTGTGTGTGTCAGCAAATGGCTGAGTGTGGTTGTGTGTGTGTGTGTAATTGTGTCTGCATCCTGTCATGACAGCAGGTTTTGCTGCATTCCAAAGAGATACCTCCTTTTGCACTGGCCTTTATCCTTGTCAACTGCTAAACCTCTCTCTTCCCCCCTCCCCACTACAGGTAATCGGTCCTGTGATATCACCCAGCTCAGAAGTGGAATCAGTAAGTATAATTGTATGTGTTCTGTGGCACATACCCCAACTGCATACCACTGTACTAGTTACCTTTACAAAGGAAAGATGCGTATGCACAATACTGGCAAATGTGTGCGTGTTTGTGTGTGTGACTACCCTGTAGCCAGGCATTCACATGCGTAATGTCTTTTAGCACACCATGGTAGCCATCTGTGGTGACCGGTGTCTACAAACTATTACATAGTTAGGAATGGTAAAGAATACACAGTCAAGCACAACTACAGTTGGGTATGTTATTTTCCTGTGCCACTGTCGAGCAGTGACACAGAAGTGGTCGCTGGGGTGTAAGTCCATACCCATCATTCCCCCACCCTAACTCCACAATCCCTGGGGTAGAGTACATTAGCCATCATTCCCCTCCCCAGACTCCACATACACAACAACCATACCTTCTCTTGTGAACTGCTTAAGATGTAAATGTTATAACACAAGGGATGCCTCTGTTTTGTGTACACGTCAGTTCCTTTGGAACCCTTCTGTGTCAAAGGGTGTTCAGACATGTGTGTGTGTGTGTCTGTGTGTGTGTGTGTGTGTGTGTGTGTGTGTGTGTGTGTGTGTGTGTGTGTGTGTGTGTGTGTGTGTGTATATATATATATATATATATATATATATATATATATATATATATATATATATGGCTATAGCTGTGTCTGTGTATATGCATATATATATGTGTGTGTACACATCCCATAGGTGTGTGTGTGTGTGTGTGTGTGTGTGTATATATATATATATATATATATATATATATATATATATATGTAGTTATGACAGTTGTACAGATGTAGACTTGTCTTTGTTGTTTCACAGAGTACAGTACAGTCAAGGGTACTGTACATATGTACACAAAGTGACTGTCCCATTTGTTTTCAGTACTGTGGAATACCTGTAGTAAGATGTGCATTATAGACTCCATGCAACATAAATTCAACCCCGATGGCTTAGTGGTACGTCCAGTGACCACAGTGTTCATGGTCCAGGGTTCAAGGCCTGCAAGCCTTGTTGATACTGTCAATTAGCACTGCATAAGACACTTTTAAGCAGTTGTATGCAGGTGTAAATGTGTTTTCGTGACAGTAAGCAGCGGGTACATGCAGGTAACAGACATGAACAACTCACAATACACTTGAAATGCCCTTTTTGTCAATCCTGCTGATGTCACTCACCTACGAATACACCTCTGGGACTACTGTAACTCAGTCATCTCCGTGGCATGTGTTGTAACTGTGTAATACTGTAGTGTGTTAAACTAGTTTGGTAGGGGTTCTATTCCAAGAGAGGCCAAGTGTGTGTGTGTGTGTGTCTCTGACTGCCTGAGAAAGGAACAATGCTTTTTAGAGTATTCACACTCTTTACAATCCACATACCCACCTTTGGCAAGCCTGCTGATGTCATCCACCTAGAATTACACCTCTGGTACCACTGTAACCCAATATTCTCTGTAGTGCATGCTATAACTGTGTATTATTGTAGTGTGATAAACTAGTTAGGTAGCGGTTCTATTCCAAGAGAGGCCGACGTGTGTGTGTGTGTGTGTGTGTGTGTGTGTGTGTGTGTGTGTGTCTGCCTGAGAAAGGAACAATGCTTTTTAGAGTATGCACACTCTTTACAATTCACATATCCACCTTTGGCAATGCTGCTGTTGACACCCACCTAGTAATACATCTCTGGGTGTGCTGTAACCCGGTAATCTTCATAGCATGTGCTGTAACTGTGTAATGCTGTAGTGTGATACACTAGTTAGGTGGGGGTTCTATTCCAAGACATGACAGGTGTGTGTATATGTGTTTGACAGTCAGAGCCTGTGTGGAGGTGAGTGTCTAACCAATGGACATGTTGGGGAGTGGATTTTGTAGTTTTCCTATATGGTGTCCATATTATATGTCACAATGTCCACCTCACAAGGAGTACAGATGTCAGTCAGCCAAGGGACTGTGTTGGCAAGTCATACCCCTACATCTGGCAAAAAGCCTGGTGAACAAAGTATGCAACCCTACTATTACACGGAATACATTCTGAACCCATGTGTCATACACAAACACACTTGCCTAGAATATCCCGCTATGTTGCTAGCACCCTGCACATTGATGACAGATAGTAGGCATGGTGTGATTGCAGTGGGCTGCAGAGGGAATGGCACCCTGTACAGCAGTACAATAGGCACATAATTGTGGACAATGTGCCTTCACTATGTTCCCCACTGGATGCCTGCAACATATGTGGTGCCATCAAATGTGATCCACAGAGGCCATACAATGCCTTACACATGTGCCCTATATGGACCGATGCCACTGACACCAGGGAATACCTGTATCATGCTATCAATGCAGGTGCAGGGTCAACCTGCTGTCTATAAGCAGGTCTTGCCACACCAGGCCAGTATTGGCATATCTGATGATAACAGCCTGTGTACACATGTGCCAGCCAAACCAGGTACGCTAGTACATGTCACTATACATTATTGTGGGACGTGTACATCCCAGGCCATGTCCATGTCAAGGACTATCAAACACAGGCATGGCATGCATTGCAAAGCTAGGGCCATACACAATGGTAACCAGGATGTCAGGAGAATTCATACAATACCCATCTGAGTGGGACATTGCAGACACTACACCCCTGTAATACACTGCGCACCATTGTTGGATGGTGTGATGCCAAGGATTACCCCTCTTCCTGCCTTGTACAGCCATCTTGCACAGCCAACCACTACACACCCATGAAGCAATGCACACATGCATGTTAGTACTGGCACTTTGTGTCTGCATGTGGAGTATGATGCTCCCAACCACAGTCACACCCAGTATAACTCCCATTGGCATGCCCCAGCCCATAGAACCTCTGGATATCCCCTGTGGTGCATGTAGTACCTGAGAATTACTGCAGTGTGGCAAACTAAGTAGTTAGGAAGTGTATTTGTGGGCCTGGCAAAGTGTGTCAATGTGAGTCCATTAGAGACTGTGGTTGTGTTGACAATGACATCCGTTCATGTGGATAGCCATGTGTGCTACACCTAATGTATGTCTACTATATCTCTGTTGCAGATGTCACTCACCAGCACACATATATGTTCTTACAGCACACCAACATGTCAGCTTTATGGCACATGGAGTAACTGCATGCACTTTTAATAGTAATGACTAGTCAGTCAGGGGTTTGAACTCCTGTACTGGTAGGTGTGTGACAGATGATGCTTAGGTTTTAGTCTCCAAGCCCTTCTCTGATGTACTTTGCCTCTGTCTATCTCTCCCACGCACTCTCCGGTGGATGTGGAGTTGTACACCTGCTCAGCAGCAGCTTGTGTTTTGTAAGTGATGGTCATGATCAGGTGATGGCCTTTGCACCTATTGCAGTCCTCCTCTAGCTGATTGCATGTGGAACAGCTGTGATGTTGTTCCCATAGCCAATCGCATGGAAACACAATACAATATCTAGGAACATAATGTTGGTGTTTGCCCATGACAGTCGCTGTGAGTGGTACCTGGATCTGGTGTTTGGTAAATGGCATCACAGATTATATCTGGATGTTCTTCAAACAACATACACAGTGGGAAATAGCCTAAAGACAGGAGGGTGATGTGCCACACATGACTACAGCATTTAAGTGTAGCTATGCTTCATTGAGACTACTGCCTGTTTAACAAGTTGTGTGTGGTAATGGCTATTCTGCATGTTTTAACACTGACAAGACAGTGCTCTGTTTGTGAGAGACCCCCATCTGTAGGGCCGTCTGTGGACAGGTCAGTGTGTGGAACCATGTTTCCTGTGTTACTCACGGAGCACACATCTGTGAACTGCAGGAGCATAGTGTGAGGATTGCAGTCAGTACATGGTGATAGTGATGGGTTACTGCCATCGCATCATTGATTGGACATATGTCACAAGAAACAGTGGTATGACAGACACTGTCTGGGGTTCTCAGTGACATGCCAATAATGGCCCATTGTTCATAGCTGCAGTCACAAGTCTTCTACACTTTGTACAGATGTCATGCAGTATATATGCATGTGATGTGTTACCATCTGTTGTGTGGGGCTGATGGTCATATCTATGCATGCTGTATAAGTAATCCTGAATGCTGTTGACTAATACTAAGCCATATCTGTGTTTAAACTGCAACACCATAGGCTGTATGGGTTTTGAGGTCCCGGCAGAATCTCCTGTCCCGCTTCAGCTGGCCATGGCACCAGGCACCAGCACATCTGGGGCCCAGCTTTAGACCTCCACCTCTGTTGGCTCTGCACCACCTTCTGGTGGAACCACCACTGAGGATGGGGCCTGTCCCCCCTGGGAGCAGGTCCAGACAGGAACATGTCTGCTGTCGTACAGTCCCAGACGTGGTGCATAGGGGGCTCAATAAGGGGTTTTGAGGCCAAATACGCCAGCTCGAGGGCAGAGTGTCACATTTACAGGGTGAGGCTGCCCCTCCTAGACAGCCCCCAGCACTGCCACCTTTGCGGCTGTTTTGGTGCTGTGGTGGCTGCCCATGGCTGGTTTCCTCCATCCCACTGTTGCCATCTGCGGGCTCATGGGCTTTTGACTGTCGAACACCCCTCCCTATCCAAGGTGTATCCCCCCACATGTGTCATATACCGACCCTGTATGCTGTCTTGTCTGTCATCCTACCCAACCTATCCTGCACGAGCATACCTACTCTGCTTCCCCCACATCCCACTCTCACCCTATGGAAACAAAAGGTCAATTGGTTCCTAGAACAACATTTGCCCCATACATAGCTGTCCATTTCACACAGGTGTCCACTGGATACATGTAACCCTTTTAATATGCATCAAAACATACTCCACTTGACCTCACCCCTGTCTCTCAGGCACACGATCCTGATATGTACATGACTCCTAAAGGTTCCAGGTACACGCGATGCTGACAACCCCATTGTACACACAACACTATCGGTCCCTCTATGGTTACCCCATTTACCTTTTTCATGATGCTGATGTCGCACACAGCACCTTGCAAGAGTACTGTTCTCACATAATGATTGGACAGAAACTGTTGTGTTAATGTAAATAAAATGCACAGAGTGATGTATTTGGCCAATGTACAAATGTTTGCGTGTATTAATGACACATGTCTGTCTGAGGGAGTCTTGATATTACATAGGACAACACCACAACATAATACAGGCGTTGCTGGTGTTTCCCTTTTCATTCCTTTGTAATGCTTTGTTGTCACATG
>NC_056729.1:325029941-325144941 GCF_019279795.1 Protopterus annectens | reverse complement strand
ATGTTTTAACACTGACAAGACAGTGCTCTGTTTGTGAGAGACCCCATCTGTAGGGCCGTCTGTGGACAGGTCAGTGTGTGGAACCATGTTTCCTGTGTTACTCACGGAGCACACATCTGTGAACTGCAGGAGCATAGTGTGAGGATTGCAGTCAGTACATGGTGATAGTGATGGGTTACTGCCATCGCATCATTGATTGGACATATGTCACAAGAAACAGTGGTATGACAGACACTGTCTGGGGTTCTCAGTGACATGCCAATAATGGCCCATTGTTCATAGCTGCAGTCACAAGTCTTCTACACTTTGTACAGATGTCATGCAGTATATATGCATGTGATGTGTTACCATCTGTTGTGTGGGGCTGATGGTCATATCTATGCATGCTGTATAAGTAATCCTGAATGCTGTTGACTAATACTAAGCCATATCTGTGTTTAAACTGCAACACCATAGGCTGTATGGGTTTTGAGGTCCCGGCAGAATCTCCTGTCCCGCTTCAGCTGGCCATGGCACCAGGCACCAGCACATCTGGGGCCCAACTTTAGACCTCCACCTCTGTTGACTCTGCACCACCTTCTGGTGGAACCACCACTGAGGATGGGGCCTGTCCCCCCTGGGAGCAGGTCCAGACAGGAACATGTCTGCTGTCGTACAGTCCCAGACGTGGTGCATAGGGGGCTCAATAAGGGGTTTTGAGGCCAAATACGCCAGCTCGAGGGCAGAGTGTCACATTTACAGGGTGAGGCTGCCCCTCCTAGACAGCCCCCAGCACTGCCACCTTTGCGGCTGTTTTGGTGCTGTGGTGGCTGCCCATGGCTGGTTTCCTCCATCCCACTGTTGCCATCTGCGGGCTCATGGGCTTTTGACTGTCGAACACCCCTCCCTATCCAAGGTGTATCCCCCCACATGTGTCATATACCGACCCTGTATGCTGTCTTGTCTGTCATCCTACCCAACCTATCCTGCACGAGCATACCTACTCTGCTTCCCCCACATCCCACTCTCACCCTATGGAAACAAAAGGTCAATTGGTTCCTAGAACAACATTTGCCCCATACATAGCTGTCCATTTCACACAGGTGTCCACTGGATACATGTAACCCTTTTAATATGCATCAAAACATACTCCACTTGACCTCACCCCTGTCTCTCAGGCACACGATCCTGATATGTACATGACTCCTAAAGGTTCCAGGTACACGCGATGCTGACAACCCCATTGTACACACAACACTATCGGTCCCTCTATGGTTACCCCATTTACCTTTTTCATGATGCTGATGTCGCACACAGCACCTTGCAAGAGTACTGTTCTCACATAATGATTGGACAGAAACTGTTGTGTTAATGTAAATAAAATGCACAGAGTGATGTATTTGGCCAATGTACAAATGTTTGCGTGTATTAATGACACATGTCTGTCTGAGGGAGTCTTGATATTACATAGGACAACACCACAACATAATACAGGCGTTGCTGGTGTTTCCCTTTTCATTCCTTTGTAATGCTTTGTTGTCACATGGGATGTTCTTGATATCTCTCTCTCTCTCTCTCTCTATATATATATATATATATATATATATATATATGTATGTATCTATACCTGGACATAAACACACACACATACATCTACATAATGGAATACATTTCTTATACTGTTGAATGACTGCGCTGGATGATATGCTTGTGATAACATCTGATGTCTGTATATCTGCCATGGCTTAGTGGTAAATCACAATAGCTGTGTGTGCAGGGTCGTGGATTCGAGTCTTGCAGAGGCTGCTTATTTTGTTGCTGGGCAGAACAAGGCCGTTGGATATGGAGTGAATAAGGCACATTAAAGCAGTTGTGAGCGGGTATGCCTGGGCTTGTGTGGAGCTAAGCAATGCTAACCTCCGGTTACAGTTTCATACACTCAGTTAGACTCTACATTGCTTCACCAGTGTAATACTCGCATACTGCCAGCCAAACAGGCTTACACCCGCTTGCTTCCGCACTTGCAACTGCACTGCATTTGGTGTTTGCATCTGACACTCATACCCCTGGGTGGGAGTGAGGACTACAATATTACCTTGTGATGCCTATTACGTCGGATTACATGCCTACAGTAATGGGAATGGCTGCCCATTAGGCGAAAGCATGCCGTTTGACTGTACGGAATCCACGGCCTGTCCAGAGTTTGATCCATATTATTGGTGTGTTCCTGTTACAATCTGCACCTGTCTGGCTAATACATCAGAACTGACACTCTTCAATACAAACAAGCAATTGGGTTTTGGAACCCACATCCTTTAGCCGAGTTATGCTACTGCATACCTAATATCCTATCATCTTTCTAAGGTTGTCAGTGGAATATGTGCTTTCTGTCCCTATCAGACCTCTCATACGATAGGGGGAAAACTACCAACTAAATCAGGGACATGTCATAACAACATCGGGGACACATTTAAATTATTAGTGCTATTAACCTGACACACTGACAGACTCAGAGCATATGACTTCATACACATTTTCTGAGGTAAATGATGTTTATAACCCTTAATTGTTGTCATTATTCATTACGTGTAATTCACCACCTTTCCTCCAAAAGTCACTAGTTTTTGGAGGGATTAAGTGGGACAGAGTTAGAAAGTGAGTTGAAATCAGGGACATCCCTGGAAATCGGGGACAGTTCAGAGGTATGGTCCCTATTTGTTCCCCCAATGGTTTATGTCCTGTCCAGTGGATTTGCTCTTAGGGGTTGAGAGATATGGGCATCAGCTATGCCCATTTTAGGATATTACTTACATCCCCGGGGCAGTCCTAATACGACTTTGCCAGCCAACACCTGCACACCTAGGCCCATAATTGCATACCCATAATTCCCCCACCTGCCCCTCCTCTACAGCACTCATCCTTACTGTGGGTGCAGGTGCAGGTGGGGTATAAACACACCACTACACACTGCCTACTCTCCTTGTGCCGTGACACATGTCGTACATTGTGTCGACCCATGGGTTATCAGGTTTGCACAACCTACTGGTCCGTGTACATCTACAGCCTAGTTTGATGAATCATTACCGGGACTGCCTCCGATAATCATTAATTTTTGGTGTCCCACAAGGGACATCAAAGTCTATGTTTCAAGATTAGACCTGGCAGGTCTCTCCCACTGGTAGTATCCTGCCAGTGGTCTGGGAAGTAGTGGTGTGTTTACATTTATTGTGTGTCTGTATGTCTCACGGCCTAGCTGGGTGGACCCCTCACCCCCTTATGCATGGCCTGTGAACATATGTAACTCGTAACTGTTGTATCATATCCTAGCTATTTACATGTGTATAATTACAGTCACATATCTATATATATATATATATATATATATATATATATATATATATATATATATATATATACATTACTATATACAGATATATTGTTGAAATAGGGAAAAAAAAAACAACTGATAAAACACGAAGCAGCATTGATGAGGCAGGGACAACCAATTGTAAATTGAACGCACTTTATTATAGCAAGCGTTTTCGCCTCTGCTAAAACAGAAGCTTCATCAGAAAACAGGAAACATGAAAATAAGCGCCAAGGGTTCCCAAGTTTTTAAAGCCTATCCTAGACAACATGATGTCACTTCCTTGGGAACCCACAACATAATAAGTTAAAGTGTAAATTCATCAACATAGTTGATAAGGGAAACGAACCTTATCAATAAAAACATAAATATTAAAAATGTGTGTATACGATCATGGCTATGCAAAGCCAACAAATCTGACACAATGAAAAAGGTATAAAAAATATATGAAAAAAAATATATAAGAAAATAAAAGGCTGGCTCTAACACAAAGCCCCACCAAAACAGATAAAAAACTGTTAAAAAACAGGACAGGGATATCAGTTTTTTTTAAAAAGTCTCCTAAACAAAGGCAAAATATGCCCAATCCAAAAGTACATCACTTTGGGAAAAACAGATAAATGTTTTAACCTAACCCTAAATAATTAAAAACATAACAGTAAACATTTCAATGTTTAATTTAATTTAGGCTATTTTATTATTCAATTTACCTCATTCCCTACCTTAAGTAACTTCTATACTTTAAAATAGAGGAGATGTTACATGACTCATTCAACCCAGGTACAGAAAAGGCGTCCAATAGGATTTGCCACTCCAGTTCCCTTGTTTCTAAAAGAAGGGACTGATGGCCGCCTCTAATACCCATTATCACATGGTCTATGCCCATAAAATGGAAACTATGCTCTATGTGACTTAAGGTATGTTTCGAAAGTGCATTGTCACACTTCTTATTTTTTATTGCGTAACTGTGCTGGTAAATACGGTCACTTAATCTACGGTCCGTCTTACCTATATAAAACGCAGGGCAACAATCACAAAAAGCAGCATAGACGACTGATTTCGTATTACAGTTTATCTTGTGTTTGATAATGTGTTTCTTGTCCCTAATGGTGAATGAGCACCCTATTTTTAAAAATTTACACCAGTTACAGGCACCGCAAATAGTTGTGCCAGTGTATCTGGTAAAAGAATTAGAGGATCTACTCATCTGTAGAAGGTCCTTTAAATTACTGCCCCTCTTGAACACGAAGATAGGGTGTGTGCCCAATATGTTTGATAAAGTTGCATTATTCTGGATAAAATACCAGTTCTTCCTAACAATGGAGCACATATCACCTACAAATCTATTGTGTGTAATAACTAAGCTAATCTTGAAATCCCTACTAACCGGGTGGTCATCGGTCGAAGTACCAACAACGAGGGGAACATTAGGACTAAGTCCTAATGTAGACTCATTCATTTGCACAATGACATGTTCGCTACTTTGAAGGAGAGGTTGGTAAAAGCCATTGTCCCTCTTAAAAGAGACCTCTCCAACTAAACTGTCAACTAGGTCTTCGGGGTATCCCCTATTGAGGAACATTGCTTTCAAGATAGAGCATTCCTGTTCAAAGGCTTGGCCTGTACTGCACATACGAACTGCTCTGACTAATTGCCCTTTGACAATAGATCTCTTTTGCTTCAATGGATGATTACTAGAAAAATGCAAAAAAGAGTTGCAATAAGTTGGTTTCCTAAAAATACAAGACTGAAACCGATTATTACTAAGATCTTTAACTAACTTCACATCGAGGTAATTGATTTCGCTTGTTGAAAAGTGATGGGTAAATTTTAAAAATGTGGTAGTCTCATTCATATAATCAATGAGGTCTACTGCAACCTCTTCTCCCCCTTGGATGAGGATGAACACATCATCTAGGAAGCGTGTATAAAATTTTATGATGTTTTTAAACCTGGGGTTGTTTAAAAGGAATGTTTTCTCCCAGTAAGCAACAAACAAGTTTGCTACGCTTCCCCCACAGGGGGAACCCATGGCAATCCCTCTTTTCTGGAGGTAGTAACAGTTGTCAAAAATGAAAAAATAGAAGACAAAATAATGTCCAAAAGGAAAGTGACGACAGCTATATCATCCATAGGGGCATTGAGGCTTATCAACATCAACTCGACCCATTCAACCGCCTCTTGATGTGGTATAGAGGTATAAAGGTCAACCACGTCGATGGTTAAGAAATTGAGGGACGGGTCAAATTGAATATCATTAATAGAATTCAAAAAAGACCAAGAGTCCTTACAAATTTCAGGAATGGACCGTAGATATTTAGAGATGATGCTGTCGATAACTCTAGCACAAGGGTGAGTGATGGAGCTTCTCCCGTCCACTAAAGCACGCATTGGTGGGTTGGTCAGGTTTTTGTGGATTTTCGGGATCCCAAACATAACTGGTACCCTAGGGAATGAGATGTTAATGAAATTGAAGGTGTCAATGTCGATCTTACCTTCAATAAAAAAACCTGATATCCCTGTCCTGTTTTTCAACAGTTTTTTTATCTGTTTTGGTGGGGCTTTGTTTTAGAGCCAGCCTTTTATTTTCTTATATATTTTTTATACCTTTTTCATTGTGTCAGATTTGTTGGCTTTGCATAGCCATGATCGTATACACACATTTTTAATATTTATGTTTTTATTGATAAGGTTCGTTTCCCTTATCAACTATGTTGATGAATTTACACTTTAACTTATTATGTTGTGGGTTCCCAAGGAAGTGACATCATGTTGCCTAGGATAGGCTTTAAAAACTTGGGAATCCTTGGCGCTTATTTTCATGTTTCCTGTTTTCTGATGAAGCTTCTGTTTTAGCAGAGGCGAAAACGCTTGTTATAATAAAGTGCGTTCAATTTACAATTGGTTGTCCCTGCCTTGTCAACGCTGCTTCGTGTTTTATCAGTTGTTTTTTTTTGCCCTATTTCAACAGTATGTCCTCAGGCGTTGCAACGAGTCCTAGGACGCCAAATATCTTTGGGTCTGAAAATGCTTCCACTTCGGATGATCCTTTGGGTATTCAAGTGCTTCTCCTTTCGCTTACCCAACGGCTGGAAGGTATGAATTTGCGCTTGGAGAGAATGGAAACGAATGAAGCGCAAATGTTATGGAACCTCAATTCGGGCTTACCAGTTGCCAACAATCCTTTATTGAATGAAAATTCTTTTGGTATTCCAGCTGGTCAACCCCCTCGCTTGCACACTATGTCTGGTAGTGCAACTTCCGAGCATCTACTCCCCGGCTCAAGACGGGTTGTGTTAACAGGTCTGGAAGGCTTGCCTGCTGGTAATGACAATCACAACAGCAATTTTAACAACAACTGTTTTACCGCACCTACTGATGGAAACCGCTTAGCACCGGGTGACGGAAATCATGCTGGCCGCTCTTTTGACACGGACCCGGGTGCCACGGGTCTCAATTTGGTTCGTTCTGCTTCAAATAATAATCCTGGGCTTACTGGCATGCCGATTTTCTCGGAATGGGCTGGGAATCTTGATGCTTTTGAGTTTGGCCCTTGCTTTCCATCCGGCTCACCGGCTTCAGGACCTGATGTTGCAGGTAATACTATTGATAACATCACTGAAAAACTTAAAATTCTTGATTTCAAAATGCTAAAGATAAAGAAACTGCAATTGGAGGTTTCTTATTTCAAACAATGCTTACTGAAAAAATCATCCCTAAGGGGCTGAGGAATACTTTTTCACCAACTGGGTTATTCCAGGACTCACTTTTTACTGATGACTTAATGGCCCTTTTTAATAAACACGGTTTGAAACTGTTGGAATTAATGATAAAACATTATTCCAACCATATTGGTGTTCTTTTGACTGAAACCAGTCAACTTGATAAAGTTATTAAGACTGATATTAATTTTTTACAGTATAAATATGATTATAACCGTATTTTTTCGAGCATCGACGCTTTGTTGGTGAAACTCAAATCTAACAAAACAAAAAAACTTCTCAGGGACCGACAGGCATACAAAAGCTGCCTTGCTTACCCTAATCTTTTTAAAAATAGAAATTCTGATGACAACCAGAATCAAGGTAATAATTGTAGAGATGTGACGGCCTCTGAGGCTAACTTGGACAATCCTTCAGACCATGGCGACCACCCAAATGATGATGGGGGGGAGGGGTCTTCATCTCAGGAACTAAGGAGGAGTAGCAGAATCAAAGCCAACTATCAAAATAATGACAGTCGTCCTAATTATAGGGTTCAACAGAAGCCTTTTTTAGGACGCAAGAACAATCGCCAACAATACTACAAGAACAGGAACAAATAGAGACAGTAAGTGGTAACGCTGGTGCCACTTCACTCGATTACTCTAAGCCTGCCATTTTGATCAACATCAAAGGGGACTTTAAAGTTTACAATTTTTCTAATACCACCATTGACAGTGATTTGATTGAACTCTTGGCCTATGGCCTCTCTTTTGTTCCTGATCAGAAGCTGAGCCTCTCTAAAACATTGATTGATTTGAAATGCTTTGTGCGTAGATTAAACCTTAGGGTTTTTTCAACAATGAAATATCAAGGGAAGGTCCCACACTGAAATTGTTGAGCACCTTCAACCCCCCTTTGCATCCTAATTTGCACATTTTTGAGAGTACTTGTGAACTTGATTTTAGACAGCTTCTTGAGTCCATTAAATGGTTTGACAATCGGAGCAACATCTCCTTCGACCAAAGGATGGCTTTAAAAAATTTATGTGGTCTTTCGATCAGGGTTATTAAACCTGACAAGGGTGGGGGCTTAGTCATCTTTGATAAAGCTGACTACACCAATAGGATGTTGTCTGTATTGAACTCCCCCGCTTATGAAATTTCTTCTTTGAACGAGATGACGGGATGCCATAACAGGATTAAAGGGTACTTTAGGGATTTGTTCATTGAAGGTAAGATCGACATTGACACCTTCAATTTCATTAACATCTCATTCCCTAGGGTACCAGTTATGTTTGGGATCCCGAAAATCCACAAAAACCTGACCAACCCACCAATGCGTGCTTTAGTGGACGGGAGAAGTTCCATCACTCACCCTTGTGCTAGAGTTATCGACAGCATCATCTCTAAATATCTACGGTACATTCCTGAATTTTGTAAGGACTCTTGGTCTTTTTTGAATTCTATTAATGATATTCAATTTGACCCATCCCTCAATTTCTTAACCATCGACATGGTTGACCTTTATACCTCTATACCACATCAAGAGGCGGTTGAATGGGTTGAGTTGATGTTGATAAGCCTCAATGCCCCTATGGATGATATAGCTGTCGTCACTCTCCTTTTGGACATTATTTTGTTTTCTATTTTTTCATTTTTGACAACTGTTACTACCTCCAGAAAAGAGGGATTGCCATGGGTTCCCCCTGTGGGGGAAGCGTAGCAAACTTGTTTGTTGCTTACTGGGAGAAAACATTCCTTTTAAACAACCCCAGGTTTAAAAACATCATAAAATTTTATACACGCTTCCTAGATGATGTGTTCATCCTCATCCAAGGGGGAGAAGAGGTTGCAGTAGACCTCATTGATTATATGAATGAGACTACCACATTTTTAAAATTTACCCATCACTTTTCAACAAGCGAAATCAATTACCTCGATGTGAAGTTAGTTAAAGATCTTAGTAATAATCGGTTTCAGTCTTGTATTTTTAGGAAACCAACTTATTGCAACTCTTTTTTGCATTTTTCTAGTAATCATCCATTGAAGCAAAAGAGATCTATTGTCAAAGGGCAATTAGTCAGAGCAGTTCGTATGTGCAGTACAGGCCAAGCCTTTGAACAGGAATGCTCTATCTTGAAAGCAATGTTCCTCAATAGGGGATACCCCGAAGACCTAGTTGACAGTTTAGTTGGAGAGGTCTCTTTTAAGAGGGACAATGGCTTTTACCAACCTCTTCTTCAAAGTAGTGAACATGTCATTGTACAAATGAATGAGTCTACATTAGGACTTAGTCCTAATGTTCCCCTCGTTGTTGGTACTTCGACCGATGACCACCCGGTTAGTAGGGATTTCAAGACTAGCTTGGTTATTACACACAATAGATTTGTAGGTGATATGTGCTCCATTGTTAGGAAGAACTGGTATTTTATCCAGAATAATGCAACTTTATCAAACATATTGGGCACACACCCTATCTTCGTGTTCAAGAGGGGCAGTAATTTAAAGGACCTTCTACAGATGAGTAGATCCTCTAATTCTTTTACCAGATACACTGGCACAACTATTTGCAGCGCCTGTAACTGGTGTATTTTTAAAAATAGGGTGCTCATTCACCATTAGGGACAAGAAACACATTATCAAACACAAGATAAACTGTAATACGAAATCAGTCGTCTATGCTGCTTTTTGTGATTGTTGCCCTGCGTTTTATTTAGGTAAGACGGACCGTAGATTACGTGACCGTATTTACCAGCACAGTTACACAATAAAAAATAAGAAATGTGACAATGCACTTTCGAAACATATCTTAAGTCACATAGGGCATAGTTTCCATTTTATGGGCATAGACCATGTGATAATGGGTATTAGAGGTGGCCCTCAGTCCCTTCTTTTAGAAACAAGGGAACTGGAGTGGCAAATCCTATTGGACGCCTTTTCTGTACCTGGGTTGAATGAGTCTTGTAACATCTCCTCTATTTTAAAGTATAGAAGTTACTTAAGGTAGGGAATGAGGTAAATTGAATAATAAAATAGCCTAAATTAAATTAAACATTGAAATGTTTACTGTTATGTTTTTAATTATTTAGGGTTAGGTTAAAACATTTATCTGTTTTTCCCAAAGTGATGTACTTTTGGATTGGGCATATTTTGCCTTTGTTTAGGAGACTTTTTTTTAAAAAAAACTGATATCCGTGTCCTGTTTTTTAACAGTTTTTTATCTGTTTTGGTGGGGCTTTGTTTTAGAGCCAGACTTTTTTTTTCATATATTTTTTATACCTTTTTCATTGTGTCAGATTTGTTGGCTTTGCATAGCCATGATTGTATACACACATTTTTAATATTTATGTTTTTATTGATAAGGTTCGTTTCCCTTATCAACTATGTTGATGAATTTACACTTTAACTTATTATGTTGTGGGTTCCCAAGGAAGTGACATCATGTTGCCTAGGATAGGCTTTAAAAACTTGGGAACCCTTGGTGCTTATTTTCATGTTTCCTGTTTTCTGATGAAGCTTCTGTTTTAGCAGAGGCGAAAACGCTTGTTATAATAAAGTGCTTTCAATTTACAATTGGTTGTCCCTGCCTCGTCAACGCTGCTTCGTGTTATATACAGATATATCTGTATATGTATGCATACATGTATATATTTATATATTGCTGTATATATATATATATATATATATATATATATATATATATATATATATATATATATATATCTAACAACATATGGGTCTATGGGTGTCTGCATATGTATATATTTATATGTGGGTATGTATATGTATTCTGTCTCTGTATGTATACATTTGTATTATGGAGAGAGAGAGGCTTATCTCTATGTCGCTATGGATAGATATACACACACATACCTCTACATATATACATCTACATATGTTTATTCCGTTCCTTGCCATATAGATTACACTTTGCTGCAGTGGGACTCATAGTGGGTGTGGCTGCTCATTGGGCGACGCCTCTGCCCAATGAACACGTTTGCTTACATCCCTGAGGCTGTCCATATAGGCCCACATCAGCCAACACCTGCACACCTAGACCCATAAGTAGGTACCCATAGTTCCCCCACCTCCTCTACAGCACCCATCCTTACTCTGCATCCTGGTCGGTTCTGGACACACCACTACATGCTGCCCACTCTCCACTTCACGGGACCCATTTCATACATTTGTCTCAACCCATGGGTCATCAAGCTTTCCCACCCTTGTATCCTGGGTATGTATACACCCCAGCCAGAATGTTCGGTTTATTGCATTTTTTGGGTCTTGCCAATTTTTGGGGTGTCCCGCAAGAGACGCTCCTGTCTGTGTTCCAAGATTAGAATCACAGGTGCACTGTGTAACCCCCCCAATTGTATCCTGTCTATGGTCTGGGGGGTGGAAGGTCATTCTACGTGTTTCATGTTTCTTGCTTGGGCCCCTCACTTCCATTGGCCCAGCCTGTGAACATATGTAATTCTTGTGTGCTGCTTCCTATCATAGCTGTATATCTGTGTATATCTACCCACACACACACACACATATATATGTATGTATATATATATATATATATATATATATATATATATATATATATAGGCGGCCCGTGCTATTGGACTGCCGGACTGCAGCCCCCTCAACTTGAAAGTAAAGAAATAAATAGAAAATAAAAAATTTAGTCCGGACTGCTGCTGAGACAGTCTGGAGCATGCGCAGATTGTCTCAGCAGCAGTCCTGATTGGGAAACATGGACAACAGAGCTCCCAGAAGTCTATTCAGTTTTAAACTACATAGACTGTCCTGGGAACTCACTGGGGAAATGCGTCGGGCTCGGACTGCAATGTCAGCAGTCAGGGATTTAGGATCTCATGACGGGCAGGGTCGGATTTGTACAGGTCTTTGGATATTATGTTGGACAGAATTTACGGTGATGTACTTTGGAGATATGGACAGCATTTACTTCAGGTATGTGTGTGTGTGTGTGTGTGTGTGTGTGTGTGTGTGTGTGTGTGTGTGTGTGTGTGTGTGTGTGTGTGTGCCCAAGTTGCAATATACTGGTGGTTAGACTCATGGTGGTGTGGTAGGGAATACCTCAGGTTTGAACCCTGTACCTTGTATGCAGGTGTTAAAGACCTGAATTCCCTACCCACCACCATTTGTAAAAAAATTGCAGATTTTTGCCTCATATTTGATCTGATCTATTCCTCATAATATCTGTGTTTTTTAAATATTGCAAAGCTTGAAATTTGATGGTGCAGTGGTAGCATTGTTGCCTCACAGCTGCAGGTTCTTGGGTTTGATTCTTGGGTGGGGTGCCTTCTTTGGGGGGGGGGTCTGTATCTTTTCCCTGTGTTTGTGTGGGTTTGCTTTTGTGTCCTCCCATGTTACAAAGACATGTCTGCATTATTTCTTCCTGGGCCTCTGCTGAGAATTGTTTTTTTTTGTTCCAAGTCAGACTGTCCTGATTAACAAATTGACAGGCATTTGAATTTCAGACTTCAGGTTTCTGAATGTTTGCTTCCTTACATATTTGATGGTGCAGTGGCAGTATTGTTGCCTCACAGCTATAGGTTTTTCTGGTTTGATTCTTGGCTGGGGTGCCTTCTGTGTGGAGTCTGCATCTTATCCCTGTGTTCGTGTGGATTTGCTCTGGTGTCCTTACATATTTGATGGTGCAGTGGCAGTATTGTTGCCTCACAGCTATAGGTTTTCTGGTTTGATTCTTGGCTGGAGTGCCTTCTGTGTGGAGTCTGCATCTTATCCCTGTGTTTGTGTGGATTTGCTCTGGTGTCCTGCCATTTTACAAAGATGTGTGTCTAGAGTATTTCTCCCTGGGCCTCTGCTGAAAATAGTTTTTGTTCCGTCAGAAGTAAAATTGACAGGCATTTGAATTTCAGACTTCATATTCTTCAGAAAATACATAGTAAAACAACTTTTTATTCTAGCAATAAATATATAGTAACACAACCTTTTATTATAGCAATTTTTTAAGTTTATAAGATGACTATTTGAAATTTGTCCTTATTTTTGGGACTGTAGTACCCTGTTATTGGCTTTGTCCAGGTTTTTTGTGGTAAGGTTGACAGCTATGGCAAGAACTGAATTCACTGAATATGTTTGAGGGCTGTATTCCCTCATTACTGGGTTTGTCCAGGTGTTTTGTGCTAAGAGGTTGACAGCTATGGTGAGAACTGAATTCATTAAATGATGGCCATTTAAGTTTCAGTCTTCCTCTCTTTCACAAAGCAGCTGATTTGGCGTAGTGGTATGTTGCTCTTGACTGTTTTACACAGGGACCTTGGCAGTAAAATGTACGGTGGTAACACAGAATTTTTCTTTCACAAAGCAGGTGATTTGGCATAGTGGTATGTTGTTCTGACTCTTTTGCACAGGGACCTTGGCAGTAAAATGTATGGTGGTAATACAGCATTTTATTCTAGCAGCTTTCCAAGATTATACAAGCAATGTTTCATGTGTCCCTGGTTTTTGCCCTTTTGACCCACCCCAATAAATTTGGCTTTTTCCAGACTTCTTGTGCTGCGAAGTTGAGATGCAGTTGAGTATTGCGTAGATTTTACAAGGAGCTGACAGCTGCAGGGGAAGAGAAGTTTAGTGCTGATTATGCTAAGTTGCCTCGCATTGCTAATAGCACAACAGGTTGTGTACTTGCTTTTGATGCAGACGGTTGTTGGTTCTACTCCCATAAGGGGTGAATGCTGCCGTACTGAAAGTTAAGATACTAACTATGAGCCTGTTATCAGTTTGCCATCCATTTCCTATTGCAACATTACTAGCTTATTTTTAATGTAATTTAGGCAATTTATTCCTCAGGGGCATCAGACACTTTATTTTTCGATGAAGCCATGAAATATAAAGGTGATTGCTAGCAGCAACCTCTTCATTACAGATTTATTTAACATGGAATTATTTAGATGACTTTTTTACTACTTCAGAGATTGTGCATATTTACTGATAATGGTAGACTGTAGAATTGTGCATATTTACTGATAACAGTGGACTGTAGAAGTTTGAGTAGACTTTTATTATGGAAATATTCTGAATTGGGCAGTTTTGTTTCATTGTTTACTGGAAAAATTTTCAAAGCAATAGGAAGGTGTATTAAAGAGCACATGTATGTTTCATATGCAAGGGGTCTATGATTTGAAAACAGCCCAGAATTAATTTTTATCTGCCACGGGTAAAATGTATTTTCTTTGAATGTGGGTTTTAATGTTGTTTCAATGAATGTGAGTTTCAAGGGCAGAGAAGTTTTAATGCCAAGTTTCTTTAGCAGGTGTCTTCGTGTTTGTGCTGTAAAATGCAAAATAAAACTTTCAAATAAAGTTCAAATCATCATAGAAGTAAATCAGTATGCACATTAGTGTTTATGGTAAATGGAGTGAAATAGCAAATTAATGGATCATTGGAATGGCTGCAGGGGGGGGGCTCCATTCGACCATGGTTTTGTGAGGGGGAAGGGTGGCAAAAGACAGCCCCAGCTGAACTATATCTCCCAACTGTCCAGATTTTCAAAGAATGAATATATTTTTTTCCTTCTGAACTATACCTCCCAACTGTCCACATTTTCAAAGAATGAATAGATTTTTTGCCTCTTATTTTTGGTTTGTTCCTCATAAAATTTGTGGTTTTCTGGCAAATCATTTAGGAATTAAGTCACTAAATAATGACACAGTAGTTTCAGACTTTATAACCTTCAGAAAAATGCATGCTAAAGTAAGACCTGTTCTATCAACTGTCCCAGTTTATACAAGAGCAATTTTTAGTACTGTTTATATGTTCCCCCAATATATTTGGCCTTGTCCAGATTTATTGCATTAACAGGTTGAGAGGTACATGCAAATAAATTAATTTATAGAATTAGGCATAGCCAAACCTCTCAACTGTCCCTGATTTTGGCTCAAAATCTTGCTCTTCCCCTAATGATCCCTCCGCAAAATAGCAATTTTGGAAGAAAACATGGAGGGTTTATAATTAAGAAATAACTGTAATAATCAGATTACTTGTATTTCAGAAATGCATGTAGATTATTTTATTTTGTCAGCTAATCAAGTTAGCAGTACTAATATTAAAGTGTCCCTTCTTTGGCAGGTTCCCAGCTGTATTGTGTTGCTATTTTATATTTTTACATCACATTTTTGGTCCATTTTTCATAAAATTGTGTTTTTTTGGCAAATTAGTGACAAATAATTAAAGACTGAAGTTAGAAAATAATGACAGACATTTGACTTTCAGATTTCATACCATTCAGAAAATTCATACTAATGCAAGACCTCTATTAGCTTTCTAAGTTTGTAAGAACAATATTTTTAAAATTGTCCTTATTTTTGGGCCTCTGTCCCTTTCCTGTGTATGGCTTTGTCCAGATTTCTTGCTCTGAGGTTGAGAGGTGTGACAAATGTGTCAGGGCCATCACAAGTCAGCCAGAGACATTTCAAACTGTGACATACTTGTTGCACCCCACTCCCCCATGTAGTGACTCTGGATGTGTCGAAGCAAGGCAAGGAGTAGTTATGCAGTGTAAATGTGCAGAGAATCCCACCCATCCAAGGTAGACACAAGTACTAGAGTGGCTTTTCATCTGTCCTTGATTTTTACAGAATGGTCTGGTTTCTGTCATATTTATTGTACTGTTGATTTATGCTTATTACTCAAAGTGCCTGTTGCTCTGTGTTTAAGTAGCAATACTTTAATGACCATCAGGTAAGCTTGGCTGAGATTGCAAGATGCAAGTAAGCTTTAATAAGCATACTGTTAAAGAATTGCCAACATTGAAAGCCTTTCTGTAGCCATGTAGAGAATACTTAACTAGATAATGTATAAGCCTTGGGTATTGAAATGCATATGTCAGTATTTGTAATAAAGGACCGAATTACATTAAGAGTCTCATTACACTTGGAGACTCCCAGTCATCTCTGCAGGCTTTACCCATAAACCGAATGCCAATCGCGTGGTCCATAACCTGTACAGTAATCGTTTTAAGCAATGTATCTTGAGCTTATTTCTTGTTTGCTTTGCATTTTTTACTTTGATCATGCTTTCCCCATGAAACAAGTAGATGTCAGGCAGCAGGTCTTTTTTTGGATAAGGAACATTTTTACAAGTGGGGGCATCAGAGATTTCTACTTTCAGCATGTTACTTGTTACTTTAATAAAGCTGAATATATATTATAATTAGAACTGCAATGCAAGAAGTGGTTTGAGTTGAGTGCTGCTTGTTTTTCTTATACTTGATTTTGACTGGCATTCCATTAATGTATTTAAAAAAAAGTAATTTATTTTTTCATGCCTCACAACCTTTTTTGTTTCCATCTAGATATTAAGCTGTCATGCAGCTAATGCATTGAAATATTTTTATTCTTCTACACTTCATTTTGTCTTGATTGGACTCTCATAATGACGGTATGGCACCTAGTGCAGTATATCTAGTTTTTGTGTTTTGCTACTACAGGTGTGTGTGTGTGTGGTAGGGAATACATCAGGCTTGAACTCTGTACCTTGTATGCAGGTGTTAAAGACCTGAATTCCCTACCCACCACCATTTGTAAAAACAAAATTGCAGATTTTTGCCTCATATTTGATCTGATCTGTTCCTCATAATATCTGTGGTTTGTAAGTGTTGCAATGCTTGATATTTGATGGTGCAGTGGTAGCACTGTTGCCTCACAGCTGCAGGTTCTCAGGTTTGATTCTTGGCTGGAGTGCCTTCTTTGTGGGGTCTGTATCTTCTCCCTGTGTTTGTGTGGGTTTGCTTTTGTGTCCTCCCATGTTACAAAGACATGTCTGCATTATTTCTTCCTGGGCCTCTGCTGAAATTTTTTTTTGTTCCAAGTCAGACTGTCCTGATTAACAAATGTTAAATAAAATTGACGGGCATTTGAATTTCAGACTTCAGGTTTCTGAATGTTTAATTCCTTGCATATTTGATGGTGCAGTGGTAGTATTGTTGCCTCACAGCTATAGGTTTTCTGGTTTGATTCTTGGCTGGGGTGCTTTCTGTGTGGAGTCTGCATCTCCTCCCTGTGTTTGTTTGGATTTGCTCTGGTGCTCTGTCATATTACAAAGACGTGTCTGTAGTGTTAATCCCTGGGTCTCTGCTGAAAATTGTTTTTGTTCTGTCAGCAGTAAAATTGACAGGCATTTGAATTTCAGACTTCATGTTCTTCAGAAAATACATAGTAACACAACCATAACACAACCTTTTAGTCTAACAATTTTCTAAGTTTAGAAGATGAATATTTGAAATTTGTCCTTATTTTTGGGACTGTATTCCCCCATTATTGGCTTCGTCCAGGTTTTTTGTGCTAAGGTTGACAGCTATGGCAAGAACTGAATTCACTGAATATGTTTGAGGGCTGTATTCCCTCATTACTGAGTTTGTCCAGGTGTTTTGTACTAAGAGGTTGACAGCTATGGTGAGAACTGAATTCACTAAATGATAGCCATTTAAGTTTCAGTCTTCCTCTCTTTTACAAAGCAGCTGATTTGGCGTAGTGGTATGTTGATCTGACTGTTTTGCTCAAGGACCTTGGCAGTAAAATGCATGGTGGTAACACAGCATTTTATTCTAGCAACTTTCCAAGATTATACAAGCAATGTTTAATGTGTCCCTGGTTTTTGGGCTTTTGACACCCCCCCCCCAATACATTTTAGCTTTTTCCAGTTTTCTTGTGCTGTGAAGTTGAGATGCAGTTGAGTATTGAGTAGATTTTACAAGGAGCTGAGAGCTGCAGGGGAACAGAAGTTTAGTGTTGCTTAAGTGAAGTTGGTTTGCCTTGTTAATAACACAACAGGTTGTGTACTTGCTTTTGATGCAGAAGGCTGTGGGTTCTACTCCCACAAGGGGTGGATGCTGCCGTACTGAGAATGTTCTTCTTGGTGAACATACTAACTATGAGTCTGTTATCAGTTTGCCATCCATTTCCTCTTGCAATATTACTAGCTTATCATTTTTAATGTAATATAGGCAATTTATTCCTGAGGGGCAACAGACACTTTATTTTTCGATGAAACCATGAAATATAAAGGTGTTTGCTAGCAGCAACCTCTTCATTAGTTACAGATTTCTTTAATGTGGAATTATTTAGATGACTTTTACTTCTTCAGAGATTGTGCATATTTACTGATAATGGACTGTAGAATTGTGCATATTTACTGATAATGGACTGTAGAATTGTGCATATTTACTGATAATGGTGGACTGTAGAATTGTGCATATTTACTAATAATGGTGGACTGTAGAATTTTGCATATTTACTAATAATGGTGGACTGTGGAAGTCTGAGTAGACTTTTATGATAAATGTTCTGAACTGGGCAGTTTTGCCATTATGGGTGCATGCGTTTTGTTTCACTGCTTACTGGAAAAATGTTCAAAACAAATTTAAAACACCCTGTAACAACTGTACTGTATTGTACAAGGAATATAATTTAGTACAATGAGGAAGGTGTATCAAAGAGCACATGTATGTTTCATATGCAAGGGGCCTATGATTTGAAAACAGCCCAAAATTAATCTTTATCTGCCACTGGCAAAATGTATTTTCTTTGAATGTGGGTTTCAATGCTGTTTCAATGAATGTGAGTTTCAAGGGCAGAGAAGTTTTAATGCTATGTTTTCATTGTGAGACTGCATTGCTTTGTTTAGCAGATGACTTAGTGTTTGTGCTGTAAAATACAAAATAAAACTTTCAAATGAAGTCCAACTCATCACAGAAGTAAAGCAGTATGCACATTAGTGTTTATGGTAAATGGAGTGAAATAGCCAAGTAATGGTTCATTGGAATGGCTGCAGAGGCTCCATTCAACCATGATTTTGTCAGGGGGGAAGGGCAGCAAACTCAGATAGGCCCAGCTGAACTATACCTCCCGACTGTCCAGATTTTCAAAGAATGAATAGATTTTTGCTTCTTATTTTTGGTTTGTTCTTCATAAAATTTGTAGTTTTCTGGCAAATCATTTAGGAATTAAGTCACTAAATAATGATATACTGAGTTTCAGACTTCATAACCTTCAGAAAAATGCATGTTAAAGTAAGAGCTGTTCTATCAACTGTCTCAATTTATATTACTTAATTACTACTGTTTATATGTTCCCCCAATATATTTGGCCTTGTTCAGATTTACTGCATTAACAAGTTGAGAGGTACATGCAAATAAATTGCTTTATAGAATTAGGCATAGCCAACCTCTCAACTGTCCCCAATTTTGGCTCAAAATGTTGCTCCTCCCCCTAATAATCCCTCCGCAAAATAGCAATTTTGGAAGAAAACATGGAGGGTTTACAGTTAAGAAATAACTGTAATAATCAAAGTTATAGATTACTTGAAATTCATGTAGATTCTTTTATTTTGTCAGCTGCTCAAGTTAGCAGTACTATTTGAGTTTCAGATTTTATACCCTTCAAAAAATTCATACTAATGCAAGACTTATTCTATTATCTTTCTAAGTTTATTAGAGCAATATTTAAAATTTGTCCTTATTTTTGGGCCTTTGTCCCACTTCTGTGTATGGCTTTGTCCAGATTTCTTGCTCTGAGGTTGAGAGGTATGACAAATGTGTCAGGGCCATCACAGTCAGCCAGAGACATTTCAAATTGTGACATACTTGTTGCACCCCACTCCCCCATGTATTGACTCTGGATGTGTCCAAGCAAGGCAAGGAGTAGTTATGCAGTGTAAATGTGCAGTGTGTCCCCCCCATCCAAGGTAGACACAAGTACTACAGTGGCTTTTCATCTGTCCTTGATTTTGCAGAACAGTCTGAATTTCTGTCATATTTTTGTACTGTTGATTTATGCTTATTACACAGATTTATGCTTATTACTCAAAGTGCCTGTTGTTTTGTGTTTAAGTAGCAATGCTTTAATGACCATAAGGTAAGCTTGTCTGAGATTGTAAGATGCAAGTAAGCTTTAATAAGCATACTGTTAAAGAATTTCCAACATTGAAAGCCTTTCTGTTGTTGCCATGCAGAGAATACTTGACTAGATAATGTATAAGCCTTGGGTATTAAAGGACAGGATTCCATTATTTTAAAAAGCTCATTACACTTGTTGGAGACTTCCAGTCATCTCTACAGACTTTACCCGTAAACTAAACAGAATGCCAATCATGTGTGGTCCATAACCTGTACAGTAATCCTTTAAGCAATGTATCTTGAGCTTGTTTCTTGTTTGCTTTTCATTTTTTACTTTGATCATGTTTTCCCCATGAAACAAGAAGATAGTTGTCAGGCAGCAGGTCTTTTTTGGATAAGAAACATTTTTACAAGTGTGGGCATCACATAGATTTCTACTTTCAGCATGTTACTTGGTACTTTAATAAAGCTGAATATAAATTATCATTAGAACTGCAGTGCAAGAAGAAGTGGTTTGAGTTGAGTGCTTCTGGTTTTTCTTATACTTGATTTTGACTGGCATTTCAGTAATGTATTTAAAAAGTAATTTATTTTTTCATGCCTCACAACCTTTTGTTTCCATCTAGATAATAGGTAAGCTGTCATGCAGCCAATGCATTGAAATATTTCTATTCTTCTACACTTATTTTTGTCACGATTGGACTCTCATAATGATGGTTTGCCACCCAGGGCAGCATATTTAATTAAAGTTAGTTTTTGTGGTTTTTAGCATAGCTCCTCCCCTTTCTAGTTGGCCACACCCCTTCCCCTTGACCCCACCCATTCAGCTGTCTCCTGCAGCCCCCCTTTGATTTGAAGTCACCAACCTCCACTATACACACACATATATATATATATATATATATATATATATATATATATATATATATATATATATATATAAATATATATATATATGTATATATATATGTATATATATATATATATATATATATATATATATATATGTGTGTGTGTGTCTGTAGAGCAATGCATACCCTGCACAAACACACTTACACATGCTTACTGGTGCTTATATATGCTTAAACCTGCTTACTAGTGCCCTATTAATTATGACACTGACACTTCGCTCCAGTTAACTTTTAATTGTTATTTTGCAGGTTATACAGTGGACAGATGTCGCAATATGTTCATGTACAGATTACCGATGGTAAATGGTATGTGATGCAGTGGGATTCGGAATGGGAATGTCTGTTCGTTAGGCGGTTGCTCTAACCAATACACTATTGCTGTGCTGCTTCATTTGCATATATACCCATATACCCACGGCACCTGGTTCCCCAAGCACCCAACTCAATGCCTCCCTAACACTGCAGTCATCCATTCTCCAGTTGGATTTGCGGTGTATCCACACCACTACACATTGGCCACTCCCTACTCCTATAGACCCATCCCTTCAGTTGACTCACTCCACGTATCCTCAGAACTCCCAAACGTTTAGTCGACAAACATTTGTGACATGAACGACCAAAAGGATACTATTTGCAATTTTTGGGTTGTCCCACATGGGACACACATGTGTTTATGTCAAGTTTAGACTATACTTCATTACATCCTTACTCCCATTAACATGACACTACAATAAATTAATAAGTATGACTATGTGGTAATGCACACGTTACACATGAGAGCCTAATTATGTACGTGTTTGACGTATTTCTTTTACAAATAGACCAGTTTAGTAATTGGCGTTGCCATAGCAGGCAGATCACAGGAATGATTCCATGTGTAGGAAAGTCCTCACATTTGATTTTTTTCAGCCCAGCACTGATTTCGGGCATTGTACACACTTTTGTGTTTTAGCAGTTTTGTCCCTTCCCTCTTATGCACAACCTATTATTCTATCTACTGTTGAGGTTTGTAAGAGCACATTCACTTTATTTATGTCTGCAAATGTGTTATAGAGAATGTACTTCTACATATTGATGTCTGATGTGTGTATGCATATATACTTATGACAAACTTGCTGACCTCCACGGGGCGGTCCAATTAGAACCAGCCCATTCACCCTTGGCACGCCTGGCTCCATAATTTCATGCCCATAGTTCCTCCACCCCACCCGAGTTCAACATACACGCATACCATTCATTGTCCAGTTGTTATTGCAGCCATGACACACCTCCACACATTGCCCTTTCCCGAACGTTAGGGGCCCTACACATATGTTGTCCCAACCCATTTATTCTCAGGCTCTCCCACAATTTAGTCCTTGAACATACTTGCCCTTGCTTGTGTAATGATCGGATGGCCAAATAGCCTATCAATTTTTGGGTAGTTCCACCAGGGACTACCCTCTGTGTGTAAAGTAGACTTAGCAGATCAACAATGTTACTCCCACTGGTAATATCCTGCCTGTGGTGTGAGTAGCAGTGCTTTGCTCACTCCTGCCCAGCTTGATATGACATACGCTGACAGTGCTATGTCAGTACTGGCACCTTGTGTCTGCATGTGGGGTTGCTGTTGATTCCCTTTTCATTCCTTTTGTATGCTTTATTGTTACATCATTTTTTCTTCATATATATATATATATATATATATATATATATATATATATATATATATATAGATATATATATATATATATATATATATATATATATATATATATATATATATATATATATATATACATACTTATATACATTTCCTATGCTGGGCACTGCTTAGACCCGCACAAGCACACTCAGACTTGCTTACTGGTACTTATATGTGTTTACTGTTGCTTATTTGTGCTTACACCTGCTTACTAGTGCCTTATTCATTATGACAGTGCCGCTTTGCTTGAATAATATTTAAGTTAAATATCTCATGTGATACTCTTATGTCAGTTTTACAGCAAAACGACATTCATTCCACATGGAAAATGATATGTGCTATTGCTGGGCTCGAACCGTGATTGCCTGTTTGTTAGGCGGATGCTCTAAACACTACACTATTGACATTTATGTTGATTCTGCATGTTTTTTTCTATTTGACTGAATTTGATGTTCAAGCTACGCTTGGCAGAGGGCAGCGACGTGCAAAAACGCTGCGCTTTGCTTACACCTTCGATATTGCAGCAATTCAAATGTATAATAGGGACACAGTGAATCTAATTGTGAAAGTTCTAGGGACAGGGCTCAACATTCCACGACATGCTTGTGTGTTTACTACTTTAATTTTATTTCTCTGTTCGTGGACACTATTGTATGCTTAGCATACATTTCTGTATCCATGGACACTGAATTATTGACTTACTATTAGAGGTGGCCTATACTAGTAGGCATAGTAGGTTTTGCAACTGTTGGGGCATGTTTACGCCTTCATAGAGCATTTGTACATGCCCCCTGCACTCGCACACATTTCCTGTGCATGTCGAGGGTGCGGCGGCATGCCCTCATACATATTCATATGGCGCTGCTGCACCATCTGTAGTGAGGATGCTTGGCGCAAGGCTAAAACCGTCCTTGCGGCTAGCTTCTTGAATCCTGGGGAATAACTTTTCTGGCAATTGCAAAAATTGACCAGAGTAACTGACCCTGGGATTCATGAAGCTTGCGCCATGCGCTGGAGTAGCGTTAGTGATATAGTGCCAAATATGGCCATCGAGCGATTCAGGTAAGAGCTGTTTCCATGTGCACTACCAGCGTACGCCAGAGCTGCACAGCTCCTGGCACATGAATGTTAATTACCCCATGTACAGCAGTGTAGCATGCAAATGAAGGTATATAGCGATTCATGAAGTGGTGCAGGTGTAGCGTAAGCATGCAGAAATGAAAACCAAAAAAAACAGTTTACATTTTTTCAAACAGAACATCGGAGCCATGAAAGTGGACCCAACTTACGTATTACAATGTTAACATATGCCAATGGCTAAATATACAGCTAATGGTGTAAAAAAACATGCACAACACATAAAAAATAACATTTAATGTCATGACCACACTAACGCAAAGTACAACCGCAGTGCATGGGTGCGCAAACGGGAACACAAGGAAAATATATTTAGATGTCATAAAACTGAAATGTAACACAAATCATGATTTCACCATAATAGTCAATGGTACGCATGCTACACCACAACCAAGGCGCAAGGGTTGCTAAGGGTCTGTGACAGTGTTCCGCGTGGTAACTAGGAATTGATAGTCAATGCCATGCAAATGAGTCAAGTAATACTGAATCGCAAATGTCCCACCAGCGCAAGGATGTACCACACGGATCAGTGGTACAACACAGAGGAGTGGCCTGGAGGTAAACATGACATCATGAGAGGTGTGCGCCACCGTAGCTGTAAGCACATTGGAGCATTGGTAATCCGGGTTGCCTGTTGCTAAGCAAAGACGCAGGATAGAGGTGTGTACCTAGCCATATGCTTAGCTGACAGCACACAAGGTGACCGAAAGTGCATGTGAACATGGATGAAAACACACTCAAAAGTCGGAAACCGACCGTGCACAGCGCGCAACTTAGGTGAAACAGGAAAGTTACAAGAAGACAATAAGGAAATGCTGCAGCATGGTAATTGGAGTACAAATGAGTAATTAACACCTAGAAACTTACAGTGGGCCATAGACAACAGCTAACAAGGCTGCTAGCAGCTATCAGCAGAACAGGAAAGGGGAGGTGCCGTACAACAAAGAAAAGAGAACTGTCACAGCAGAACAAAGCAAACTTGCTGTAGATCAGCTACATAACACATTTCCCAACACAATCTTGGGTTGTGCAAGCACAAAACAAGAAAGGCGACAGCTGGATGCATGCCTGACAATTGGAGGTGAATCGGGTTGAAAATAGAATTAAAGGGCAATAGATGAATCACGGCAGACAAGCGTAAATCAACACCAAAGGCTCTACAATAGCAGTACCTGCTGTAAAACCAATAATTAAGATACCCTGCAGCTGGAATAGCACAAACACACCCAATTACGCCAGCATCAACCATTGCACAATAGTATAAGGTGTGAAAGCCCCCCCACACACACACACACACACACTTGTGTATTCCCAGAAACTCTGCACCATTGGTGTATACAGACGGGAAACTTTTAATATGTATATGTTAGGGGCTGCATAGCTTTGATTCACCAGCATGTGTTGGAGACTGATGGTGGTGTGGAGAATGATGGTGACAACCTTCTCAGACACTGGAGGACGAGACAAGTGTTCAGACCCAGGGTAACCTACCAGGGGCTACATGATCTGGAGATAGTGGAGCATTACAGGGTGGACAGGGACATCATACAGCAACTTGTTGAGCTGTGCTGGCCACGCCTCAGAGCCAGAAGCAACAGAGGTGAACCCATGCCAGTGGACAGGAAGGTATGTGTAAGCTTGAGAATACTAGCCAGAGGTACCTTCCAAAGGCCAACTGGGGATATCATGGGGATCTCACAGGCATCAGCATCCAGGGTACTCCACCAGTTCCTGGATGCCATGTTACCACATGCCAATGAACACATACACTTCCCCCGAATGCAGGAGGAGTTGGCCAGCAATATGCATCTCTTCCACCATGTGGCGGACTACCCAGAGGTACTGGGTGCAATAGACTGCACACACATACACAACAAGTCACCATCCGGTGAGCAGGGTTGGCGCTACATAAACCTCAAGGGATTCCCCTCCATCAACTGCCAGGTCATGTGCAATGCCCAGGGCATTATCATAGATGTGTGTGCCGGCGGTCCTGGAAGCTATCACGACTCCCACATCTGGCATGCCTCACAGCTGTATCAGGTATTTGCCAGGGGGGAATCCCATATGGCCACCTGGTGGGGGATGCTGGCTATGCACTGGAACCGTGGATGATACCCATCAGAAATGTACACACAGCCATGCAAGAACACCATAATGAGACACACGCAGAAACCAGAATCATCATAGAGCTCGTGTTTGGGATGCTGAAATCACGGTTCCATTGCTTGGACATATCTGGTGGAACCTTGCAGTACTCTCCAGGAATGTGTGCCCACATCTTTATAGTATGTGCCATGCTACACAATATGATCCTGCGAAAACAGCTGCAGCAGGGACAGAATGGTGAAGGCTCTCACAGCCCACCACCATTGCCAAGGGACCCACAGGCACAGGGGGGCTCAGATCACGAACACCCTGTGCTAGCCCCAGTAGGCAGACTTTGGCCTGTCCAGTATGCCCATGCCTTGGCAAAGAGGGAACGTATAGCACACACTGACAGTGTAGGCACTCATGGACTGACACCCTTCTCCACCTGCACACACAGCAAACATGGATGGCACACACACACACGACCACCTGTAAATTGTCATGTATAGGTGGTCTACTGTGTGCATCCTACATAGGTAGCCCTCAACTATTATACACACAACTGCCAAGGTAAGTCAATACCTGAACAGTATATTAAGCTATCAGCATGTGTCCATACTGTATGTACAGGTTCATAGATACATAGGTAGGTACATGTCCAACCGCTGAGGCCACTCATAAGCATAGGCAAAACGTGTCTGCTGTCGCCACCCCATCGATCAACTAACTGTTCCTCTGTGGAGCAGAGCCACATGCGGGATCCCTGGGGTGTAGCTACTGTTCATCACCCACTCTGCAAGGATTCCCCAGAGTGTTAGTGAGGGGTTTTGTATAATGTAATCAGGGATGTGTTTCCAAATAATGGGGAGTATCCCTCACAGGAATCTTCACAGATGTGTACATGTTACATAGTATACCTTAAACACAGTTTGCATATATAGATAGTTCTCCACAGAATAATAAACATGCGTAACACACAACTGCTGAAATGTACGTTCATCACCCTTGCACTACCAGTGCCTGCTCTGAGAGGTAAGATATCCCTGCCAAGATTAGAACATGCAACCATGTACATATTCATCACAATAACATACCACTAAGTTACCTGAGATGTACCAATGGCAGTCGTGTATACTGACAGGATAAAACACAAAAGGTAGGAATGTGTTGAAATAGGACAAACCGGCATGTACACAATGAAAGGTGTATGTTTTATATATATATATATATATATATATATATATATATATATATATATATATATATACAATCATATATAGAGAGAGAGAGAGAGAGAGAGAGATGTTGATATATGGGGATATACATATATATATATGTAGATATATAGATAGGTTAACAACATCTACATAACCATGGAGGTACATATAAATGGGATACCTACCACATACCGACTGCTTTACATACCGACCCACGTAATCCTGCGGTTTAAGTTCTGAAAGAACACAGTACTGAAACACCAGATGCGAGGGGTGTACTCTCACGATGTTAATGAACAGTTAGTCCGTGCTTCTGGTGTTGTGGTTTGGGTAGGTTACTGTGTGTATGTGTGTTTCTTAGGGCTGTAGTGTGTGTAAATGTGTGTTCTGTGTGTGGTGTGTGTTGTTGGGGGACTGTAATGTGTGGTTGTGGGTTAGCTTTGTGCGTCTGTTTGCATGACCTAGGATGTAGAATATTAAAGTAGTGGGTGGTGTGTGGGGTGCAAACACCTACATGGGTTGTGTAGGGGGGCTTGGCCACCTGCTCATATGTAGTGTAGGATGGTTTGTTTGGATGTGTTGGGTAGCAGTGTGTCTGTGTGTGCATGTGTGTGTTCCATGTTCGTGTTACCTTCACAAGTTACTGTCGATGTCGGTAATGTGGGGTATGGGAGTCTGTTTCCGGGACTGGGTGCATCAGAACACTGTGGTTTCGGAATTCCATAGGTCTCCCGTATACAGGGGTTGAAGTGTTCACATATGTGTATAACATAGACCATAGCAATCACACATTCCGCCACTACCAACCTTTATGAACAAAGGATATGGAGAGTATATGCCTATACACCATTACAAATATGTGCTATGGACATGAGCCAATGATAGTGTTGCCACCTGTTCCACTTTGCGAGGGACACTCCCTCTTTGGGCGGTTGTGTCCTGACCAAATATATTAAACGTGGCAAATGTCCTGGGATTGTAGGACATAATTATGTCCCATATGTACTGTAATAGTTGCATACAATAGTTATTTCTGTATCTAAAGTACCTACATGGTACAGGAAACAGGATAAGCTACTAAACTGCTACAAGAATAAGCTTTTAATTAGGCAAGAAAGGAATGTTCTATCCCTTGTACTGACCGTGTGTTTGTGTCAGCCTGTAAAATCAGATGTGTGTCTCGAAAAGGACCCACTATGGACATATGAAAAGGTGGCAACCCTAGCCAAAGAGGGTCAGTCACCAACACAACTACGATGACTGCAAATACCTATGCCAGAAATACACAGCTATCATATAGCAACACGTTATTACATTCTGATGTATCACCGAAGGGATTAAAGGACTAATATCACCTGCATGCTATACAGGAACCACATAACAGTGCCTTAATGAATCAGCCTGCAAATACCATTGCATTAGTCCAAAAAGGATAGGTGCTCAAATAGGGAAGGAACCCTCATGCACATAGCGATTATGTATAAAAGCAGTTCCTACACACCTGCATTTTCTAAGCACACCCACCAACATCATCCCCACACCCAAACATATTACAATACAAACTGTAATAACATCACAAATCATTCACACTCTGTACTACATCTGCAGAAGCCTTAACATACCTTGTCAGAGACACACTGACATGGCCCTAAGTGAAATAGCGACTGTTATACAATGGAACAACTGCTGATGTAATAGGGTTTGTTTGCACTAATCCCATTTCAGAGGGTTGTGCATACACTGGGATGTGTTAGCAATTAGTGAATAACAGCACAGTATGCTACACTTGTACACCAAATCAAGGATGTTTGGTAAGCACACTTTACACCACATAACAGTTCATGCATAGCCATACAGCCTTGATCTGGCCAAACATCCTTGCCAGACTTAAACATCTGCAGAAGTATCAGGTACAAACAAACCCTGCATAAGTAGCACTGTTCTGAAATATAACAGCTGTACTCACATGTAGAACTAAATCATCTAGCCATTACACACAGTCCACGGGAGTCATGAAGCTAATATATCTCTGTGTGTCCCCATATAGCTGTTGAAATATATCGCAATAACACATCTAGGCCATCTCCCTTGAAAGTAAGGCAAACGGACAACCCCTAAAAGGAGTACTCACTTATACACCACTGTTGCCATGGTATCGGCTAATGGAGTAGCTGCACAGCTGATGTGCATCCAATTAACTACTTTGGAACAGCAATTGGTGGACAGGATACCACGTTACCGGTATGTAACTAGAAAAGGATGTGTCATCACACATTCAAACTATCCGTATATACCAGCGGAACATTGCAAATAACATTGAAACACAAACCGAAAAGGATTGAATCAACTGTTAACGATACGTCGGGTTACTAATAAGGTATGTAGAACAGACAGTATGTCTGTGTATGTAGTACTATTCTGTAGTATTTAAAGTGCATGCAATCCATATAGTGGAAACAGTTATCTTGTAGTGATGTATTGTTGAGCATAGTCACGCTTGCAGTATTTGCGTGTACTGCTGTAGGTCACAAGGCAAACACCGCATACACCACAAGGGATGCTATATAAGGGCTTTGAACAGAAATACTCCTCACCAGCCGACGTCATTGGCAGGGCTGGTCCAAAAAGTATGTGCTATAACAGGGGATAGTATATGTTGATATATTGTAACTGTAGCCATATGTATAGATGCAATACAGAGAATTACATGTGGAAGGTTGGGCCACTGTGCAAGTATGTTCTGCATTGTGGGATATTGTGCCAATAACTGTATAATGTACAGTATTGTAGGCAGATATGTATTACAAGCTACATAGCATTACTGTAATGGCAGGCAAACATTAGTTATGTCAATCGGCATTTACAATACACAATAACAGGATGCATATGTCTTTTAGTGAGCTGACAGTTTATCAGCATGATAGCAAAGTAAAATGGAAGAGCTATTTAACTATCCATGCACATAAGATATGTAATATGTGCAAAGGTAGGTACTAGGCTGTCTTACCAAGGGTATCTGTAAGCCTGTGTGTTGTCTTTCACCACCCCCATAGGTTGGTTCCCTGTGCCTCTGAATGGCAGAGCCACTGCAGTGATCCCTGGGTACATGTCTGTCTCCCATCCACATGTCAGGGTTTCCCTTGAAGAGTGCTCATGAGGGGCCCTGACTGATTTACATTGGAATCACATTCCAAAGCATCGGGCGTGTCCGGGTCAGGAATCTATCCATTCAGCACGTCCTACTCATCATTGTGGTTAGGTGTATATCCCTAGAGCATGTGGCTCTCAGGGACTTCTGTTTAGGTGGAGCATATCCAGCAATACAGAGTTGGACATGGGCCTTGTATGTCAAGCAGAGATCACCTGTGAGTATGCGGTATGCAACTGAGTACAGCTGGAGTTTTGTAGGTTGGGCTGCATAGGTCATCTGTTTGAGGTCAGTAATCCTCTTGTTGTGGCACTGGTGTGGTCTTCCAAACTGTTGCAGTTGTCTTGTAAGGTATATCACAAATGGAGTGTTGTATCCTTTAATGGGTCTGATATGACATGTGTAGAGTCACAATGGCCCCTCTGATCTGGATGCAAACCCATTAGAGATTAGGGGGGCCATGTAGAAGGATAGTCTAACCACCTTGTCATTATGGGTATCGAAGGAAAGATTGCTATCTACTGGTGTTTCCGAATCCCGTAATACCTTTTTTGTATGTAGGGGACTAGCACCTATGTGGCAATCTGCGGGTAATTAGTTATATCCAAAGGGGATGCTATGCACTTTTAGGCATTCAGCTTGATGCCATGATATTAACACCAGGTATCCATCTCAGTGTGACCCTTCCAGAGGGTGTTTGTAACAGCTGGGGAAACAACTATGTCCGCTAGTTTGCAGTCGTCTGCAAACCTTTTCAGCCAAAGCCCTCCTGTGTTTGTCTGTACATCAGAGAAGTATATACCAAACATGAGGGGTCATAGGACTGAGCCCTGGGGGACGGCAGTTGTAACTGGTATACAGTCGGACCTAGGGTATGCAACTCCTACTGTGTGTGTTCTGTCCGTGAGCCACTTTGCAAACCATCACATGACGTAGGGGTTAATGTTCAGGTGGATGGGTGTGTTCATAATACCAGAAAGAGGAATGGTGTTGAAAGCCTATGAGAGATCTAGGTAGGCTGTGTGAACCTCCTTACCCTCATCTAATGCCTTGGTAACTGTCTCTAAGAAGCCCACCAGGTTTAGGAGGCATGGTCTGGCCTTAACAATGCCAAACAGGGAAGGGTCAAAGGTTGGGAGGTACCCAATGTCTCTGACAGTGATCCATGATGTGCACCATAGCCTTGCAGACCAGGCTAGTCAGGCCTGTAAGGAAATAGGTCCCGTGGTCAGTTGTGGCGCCACCTTTGTGGAGTGGGACAACTGTTGCGTGTGCCATTCAGGGGGCACTATGCCTGATGTGAGGCTATTATTGAACATGGTGCATAGGTGAGGAGACAGTATGATCCAAAGTTTGTGTAAAACGCAGCCTGGGATGTTGTCCAGTCCCATAGATGCTGTGATATTGTCTTCAGAGTGTGCAGCTTTGAGAGGGATCTGCCAGGATGTTGCCAATATCCATTGTTTCTGTAATGTTCGTGCCTTTGTGCTGTAACTCAGAAAAGATCTGGTTGTTGACATCAAGGCTCTCTGGTTGTTGTTGGTATTAGTTGCATTAAAATTTTCGTAGCTAGCTTTGGAGGATTGTATAAGGGATCTCACCTTCTTACTGAGGCTGGCCAGGGATCTCCTCCACGCATGGTATTGTACTCTCGTTTGCAACAGTGTCTTCCTCCTGTAGTACAATATGTTCATGGCAGGGGACCACCAGATTGGTTTAGTTAATTATGAGTATAGTGTCCTGGTTCTGTTTGGGATAGCACAAGCCATGCACTCCTGTAAGTGCTTATAGAGTGCATTTGTGTAGGATTCAGCAGTTGTAACAGTACTGTCCATCTGCATGGGTGTCATGACGTCCACCACGTCTGCCTTAAGAAGCATGTAGTTGGCCCTGTAGACATATTATACTGTGGTTTGCTTAATGGGGGGTAGGTGTGGGATGTGGATATCAACAGTGTTCAGCACATGGTCTGATCGGACCAACGAGGAGTTGGCTTCACGTGTGGAGCATCAGTCACTCATGTTGGTAATGACTAGGTCTAGGATATTGTTGCCCCTGGTGGGTGTGTGGATATGTTGAGTCAGGGCATTGATGTTTGTAAATTCCAGAAACCGTTGAGTTAATGTGTTGGTACATGAGTAGTTTTCACAGTTAATGGAGGGGTAGATATAGTGAGGCTTAGGTGATGAGTGTGGTGTTGTGCGGCTGTGTACCTTCTCCACATGACAGTCAGGCTCAGGCTTGGTTGGAGAGACCTTTACTTCCAGTTTGGCTAGAGGAGTGCATCTCTCACAGGTTGTAGTGTTGGGTGGTAGGCAGAGAGGCTTGTCTGTGTACATGAGGCAATGTGTACATTGCCTCAAGATGTCCAGATTCATCAGATAGACAGGTGAGAACACTGGCAGTTGACTTTTGGACATGCCTGAATATAGAACTACATTCACCTAGATAAGGGAGGAAAGTGAGTACAACAGCTACATTACTCTATGCAAGTGAGAAAAGTATGTACAAAACCTGTTCACTCTTACCTGTAGGTGATGTGGAAGATTGAGTGCTATAGTAATCATTAACTTACATACTGTTTACAAGTCCTGAACAAGTGCTTAGCATGAATAAGCAATTCAGATAGGGTCTTGGATAATATAAAAACATGGCCCCCTCCCCCAACAGGTACACAAGCATATATCCATGTACACCACAGGGCCCCTGTACCCACAAATATGCAGGTACAAGCTATACTCAGTCTGTATGGGACCTGCCCACATCACAGGTTGTATTATACACATATGGCAAAACAAGATGCTCTCCACGTACACATCATGTAAAACATAGCTCCATGTCAGGTTGTGTACACACTGAATGGTGCACACCAACAGATATCACAACCCAACAAAGGGGGAGACACCACTGATAATGGGATGTACTGCACTACTACCCTGCTGAGTCTGGTCTGGAAGGCCATGAACCTTGATCACTTAAGTGATGTCAGCAGTACAGATGTAGATGACAGTATGGTTGATGTCACACTGCATATCATAACCTTGCCAGGTCACAGGACATCATCACCCATACTGTGTACCACCTACACTCGGTATACTAGATGTACATTCCTATGTCACAGGAGTGTTTAGCAACAGGACTGCTGACAGAAACAACACTACAGAAAGTGTCTGAATAATATGTGATCATCACACCAGTGGCAGCAACAGTATGTCAGGGTTAATGAATTCTATTCCCCCTCATTGTAGTCCATACCTCACAGACAAACAGAAGGCATCTACCTATTGAACTATGTGAATGACTATGACCTAGGAGCAATATCTGACTCGCATTGTCACCCCTATGATAATAACCCTGTACCCATGAACTACCACCTGTGAGAGATGTGAGAGATGCAGATGGGCAGTTGTCTTTCCTGTGATAGCTATGCCACCACACCTGTCAGGGAGTCATATGTGGCAACCCTAATAATCATAGGGTGCCATTTATGAATATAGATCTCTATATTCATGAATATAGTGGTTTGTATGGCTGGACAATGATCAATATATTCATGAATATAGAGATCATGAATATAGTGGTTTGTATGGCTGGACAATAATCTCTATATTCATGATCTCTATATTCATGAATATAGAGATCATTGTCCAGCCATACAAACCACTCAAGTGACCCATATCAGATCACATATTTCCTTTAAGGGGTATTGGCCATGTGCAGATGGCCTACACCAGCCTTCCCATTCCCCATCTTCACTATGTAGCATGCATACCCTGAATAAATCCATGTCCAACCCAGTGATATCGGACATGCTACACATACTCATCCTGATCTCGAACACATACTTCATGGGCATCCACCTACCACATGCTGGACAGATCCTTGTCCCATACACATGACATAGCCCTTCCATACTATGCATTCCTGTCCATCAAAGCTGCACATCGCTCCCCTCTCAGACATGGTGTGATGAACCGCATGGTAATGCATAGTATATGTATCATTAACCCTGTGGATCAGTAATATGGCACCGCTCAACCTGGCCCCACAGATCCAACTGTCGGCTACTGCCAGGTAACCTTTCATCCTAGATGCATACATGGCCCATGGCATATAGCCCACTAGTTGGCTTTGACTGTACATGCCATAGTTGATATCAATCCCTGCAAATACCATCTGGCTAGCCAGTGTCCCATGTGTATCACATGTGCAACACAGGTGATACATGGCAGGATGTTGAATCGCTGTACAGTGCCATGTAGATGTATATGGCAGAACACATACATGTAAAACCTTATGTGAGCATGTCTGCAGGGTCACAGGTCATGTCTGTTAAAACAGTGTAAGTCCTTATATGTGACATATACACTGCATCAAGGTCGACTGTATTAATGTGGACACATCCAGCCATGTGCTGATAGGTAGGAACACCAGTACAGGCAAATAGACATGCCCACATCAAGACAGCAACCACATGGAGTATGAGCAATGTAATCAGGTGACACACACACATACACACACACACACACACACACACACACACATATATGCTGATAATATCCATTCAACATTTATTGTCACATGTGTGTGACACAAACAAGTCAGTGTCATGTAGGTTTGCAAATACAACTATTTAAACTGAAGTAATGCAATACACATGTATGTTCAGCTGTAGCTCTGTATGTCTCTGAGGTACTGTGACATGTCTCTATCATTATGTCTTCCAGGTATGCCGCGTGCAAGGCTTCCCCCTTTTACACGCTTGGAGGATGAGGCCCTCATCCCATACCTACTCGATAATCACGGCATCCTATTCAGTCATGTGCCACAGGATGCACAGCAGCAGGATGCCCTGTGGATGGAACTTCGTAGGAGAGTTAATGATGTGGGTGGTCACAACCGCACATACCAGTAGGTGCACAGACACTGTACAGACCTCATTAGACAGGTGAAACAGAGTGCCAATGCAATCGCCAGGGAACAAGGTGTAACAGGTGGTGGACCACCAACCCAGCCCCCACTCACATGTACAGAGGAGCTACTGGCCAACCTGGGGACACCTGCAGAACCACATCCACAAGCCTTAGCCGATATTGTGGAAGTGGGTGTCTCTCAACCACTGAACCTGGAGTTGCCTGGTAAGTCAGTACTGCACCTATAAACAACTACATTCCATATAGCTGCATGTGTCACTGTACAATATGTAATGTAACATCATATGCAAGGCATGTATACACACATGCTGCATACTATAGTTTGCTACTATGTGTATGCACACATGTGCATACACCATAGTATAGTCTAATGTACTGGTGTATGTGCTATGCACATTGCTCCCTATAGCCTTTATACAGGGGTGGATTATGCTCATACTGCTGTGTTACTCCTATTTAGGTACCTCTGGTGTTCCGTGGTGACAGCAGCCCATTGCAGGTGAGAGTGTTATTATTTATCAGGAACCGTAATGCACAAATCTATCTGCCATGTGGCCATTCACAACATGTACACATAATGTATGGTCCTGTCACAATATACAGGTTGGACTTGCAATGCATCACAATGACCATCCATGTGCCACACTTGCAAACTATGTGAATCATCTCACCGACATAAATCCTCACAAACATTATTACCAGATGTGTTGACAGCTGTGCATACAATGGTGGAGGTGCTGTTCACTTTAGGAACATACAACAGATCTGGTCTACACATGTGGTGAATACAAACAGTACTACACAGTGGGCTGGTGTATGGCCAGCACACAGGTTTCACCAGTGTGGATCATAGCTCTGTTATGAATGTCACACAAAGTGATGTGCTATCTTGACATGTCCATGACATCTACTGGCCTGGCTGCTACACTGCCTACCTAACCTGAAAACATATCCCACATACCACCCTTTATCTGCATAACCCTGTTGTCAGTGGAGCATATATGTCATATGGGACAACACAGACATGTGAAATAGATGCCCATCACTATAATTTGGACAACACATGTACACACATGGCCATGGAGGATGGCCAGAGACATGGAGCAACACACACACTAGAAGTGTTGTGCTTGTGTGTACACCCTGTCGTACAATGGCTACACATGGTTCGGCCATGGCCGTTGTATAATGGTCATAATGTAGATGTGGAATGCTAGACATCCAATAGGCCTGTGCACATCTTGTGTAGGCGTAACATCAATCCACCACATAGGATGTGTTGTACATCTTGAGGGTGTTGCAACATGACAGCAGTTACCTGTACAATATCCACATCAGGCCACAGATACAGTGCATTCCCATTGCTGGTGATGGACATAAATGCCAAACTAGATCCTTGTGTGTGTGTGTGTGTGTGTGTGTGTGTGTGTGTGTGTGTGTGTGTGTGTGTGTGTGTGTGTGTGTGTGTGTGTGGTACACAGATGTCATGTGGGACATGGTGTACCGACATGTTTGCCATGTCTGCCCATAGTTGCCAGGCTGCAGCAATATGGTTGCAGATGTGCATGGGTGTCATCCGTATACCCATCAGCGACCTGAGTCACAACTTCCACATCATGGTTTAGTGTGTATACACCTCAGTGGCGTGGGTCACATTCCACAGTATATATGTATTGTATCTGAACACAGTCATGGCTATGAACCCTGTCTGTAACTCACACTGTATAGCACTAGAGACCACTCATGATTCCCTGCAATGGCCATGCCCATCAGCTAAATTTGCAGTATATCTGTAGGGTGGACAGACAACACTGAATTGGTACACCATTGCCCCACTGTATATTCTACAGGACACCATTGTGTTAAACATGTATGCATGTCATTGCACATGTCAGCAGATCACATGTCATACTACATGTGATTATCAAGGTCATATGCCACACATCAGGCAGGTGTACTGTTAACCTGTTCTGGTCCACATGGTATAACACAGGGATGTATGCTAACCACTACTATGATTGTGTAATTTGCATGCAGTCTGCTATCACACATGCGTGCTGTGTGCAACCTAGGTATGTATGATAACTACCACTATTATTGTCTGCACTGCATGCCGTCTGCTGTATCACATGCATGTTTTATGCCTTCTGTCATATCACATGTGTGTGTGTGTGTGTGTGTCTATTGTGTAGATTGTAATGTACAGTTCTTGTCTGCTCTCACAGGTGATGTAGGTGCATTGCCCTCCTGTGGTACATCAGATGTTAGTGTCCCCACAGACTCTAGCAGTGATGATGAACATATGATTGGGTCACAGGCAGAGTTGTCAGGGGCTGAAACTGTGCCATTGGTTGCCATTCCATCTATATCCACCTCATCTCCGCACACAGATCCCATACCTGCACATACCCCATTAGCAGTGGCCATAGAGGAAGGACAGTTGGCATGTGGTAGCTTGGAACAGGAAAGTGTGGGGGCTATGGAAGGAGTGCCTGCACACCATGGTGTCAGCCAAACTACTGGTGGTGCCCCACACAGCCACGTGGCCAGTGCTGCTCATAGAAGGACCTTTGGCCAACATGCTCCTGCATGACAGAGCACAGCAGCTGGTATCACCAAACACATGTTTCAGGCTGTAATGGAGGCACAGGCATGTGCTGAATGGTGCAACAGAGAAGATCAGAGGCTACAGAGGGCTGCTGTCCATTCTTTAAACAACAGCATCCAGGCAATGGCAAATGCTCAACAGCAGATTGCTGATGCTTTGGATAGACAGTTGGGTGACATGGTTGGAGTTCTTGACCATGGCATGACAATCCGCGAGCATGAGCTGTCTGTGTTGGAACATCTGGTAGGAGTGAGGCATCGGGCACGTGGACGTAGGCCTGCTACATCACCTGTGTCAGGTTTACGTGTACGAGCTACCTCACATGCCCACTCCCATAGTGGCGGTAGCAGCAGCAGTGCATCTGTTGCTGTGCTGTCCACACCATGACACAGCAGGCCATGTGCATGTGGCCCTGGATGGTCCCAACAGGGACACAGTTCCAGTGGACATCTGTCATCAGACAGTACCCAATCTGCACCTCTGCCTGGTAGTGCCCGTACAACCCCCTGGCAGGCACAGGTCACGTGGCCATGACCGGACACCATGAGCTGTAAAACCTGGTCTGTACAGTCTGGACCTGTCAATAATACCCCTGTGTAGGCTAGACACATGGCAGAATTGTGTGCACACATACACGCACACACCATAAACATCTGTAGGGCACCACAACAGACACATGCATAACAACCACACACGGCCAATTAGATCACATGCCCTAACCCACACACCTGATGTCATCCACTGGTGCAGCCTAGGCCCCTGGCAAACATTATCACCCTGTGCATATGATGATGCCTGTGCCACATCCCTGTCATCCACACCATCGGTGCAGGGACATACTCATATGGTCTGATGCACAGGGCGAACAGAATAGGGAGATAAGTGTAGATTACAATTGTTGTATACTGTTGACATGCAGCAGACATACCATGTAGTACAGGTTTAGAATGCATTTTTTTCTGTTCACAGTATGTGTAACAACAGTAACAGCATGTTGGACATGATGTCCTGCTTCCCTCCTTCAGGTCTAATTGCATGTGCCGTTGAGTGTCAGTGTTTGCAGTTAGCTTCCCATGTGTAAATGTGGACTACTCACAGGTATGTATGGCAATACCAGCATGCTATTCGTAGCTTCAACCTCACTGTTAGAAAGGCTGACATTCCAAAGATATCTACATATCTATTGATCCAGGAGCATGGGAGCTGTGTACTAAGCTACAGTGGCTAGAGACATGACATCCATACCGGGTAACATCACAGGTACAGTTACATGAGGCGGGGAGTTTACATAGCAGTCTAGCTGATGACAAGGGTAGAGGCCAGTTGATAGCTTGAGGCCTCACTGTGTAGCAGTAATACACATTCACATTACAGGATGTGAACACACAGCTACACACACGCACACACGCACACACACACACACACACACACACACACACACACACACACACACAGGTATTCGCACACAAGTATTCAGACACACAGTAACACGCCCACACTCACGGGGTCAATGACACTGTAACACACACACACACACACACACACACACACACACTTGACAGTGTTGAGGTGAGGGCACCTGCCTATGTGGTAATCACCATTACAGTACTGTGCAACTTCATGACACAACACAGAGAATACACATGTACAGGTAGTCAGTAATGCCTAAGATCGATGGCATCAACAGGGTAGTAGATTGCATCACCTGGAGGGGTTAGGGGTCCTATCTGTTCACTATGGTAACATACATCCTCACTCCATGGACCAGACAGCCATACATACATACACACACACTGTGGAGTCCACAATTGAATGCACCCATGTCATGCATATACAGATAGCTCACATGTGTGTGATACACACCCCACCCCTGCCTATGTCTTGCTTTCGACAATACAGTATGTACAGATCTCTACAACAGTGTACAGGATAGTGAGTAATAATTGGGATGTATTTCCCACCATATGTGGCATATATGGACACACAAGCAAACACACATGGCAGTACTGTGAATCAAACACCTGCTATCTTATGATATGTATGACAGACATGCAGCAGTATTGCCCGCATTACAATGTGTACCGACGCTACCTTTGGCAATTGTGCTGATATATGCACACGGGAGGTCTTAAGTGTTACAAGTGTCAAGTGATTTACAGTCAGTGACACCCTGACCACTGTGTAGGCTGTATGTGTTCCCCTTCAATTAACAGAACCATAGCTTAATGTTTGCACGTTATTGTAGGACTGCTTGTGACACACCTGTGAGCTGTCCTCAGCAAACATCCATCTGCAAAGATGGCCCACCACTTAGTTATGTCCACACATCCATCCATACCTGATGTATATCTTACCGTACTGTCAGTATATCACCATATACAGTTGGCAATGATGGGGCTGCATTGCAACTGCATGTTGTAGTAAGACACACGTCACCTGCAAACATCAGCTACTGCACACGCATGGTAGCTGAATGCACACCACTACATGTACATGTGTGTATGTCCTACATTCCTGTCATTTTGCCATGTTTGCAGGCATTGCAATTGGTGGACATGTGTGATGACATACATGACACATGGACTGTTGTATGATATGATAGTTGTCATGGGTAACCAGTACAGAGGGAATGTTAACTCAGTCAACATTGATATCACTCCTTATGTACTGTTAGCATTCAACAGCCATGGACCTACCTTCCATGTGCATGTGTGTAATTGCTGTAGCCACCTGTCTGCACGAAGGACAGCAACAGCTATGCTATATACATATGTGTTGTGTGTGTGTGGCATGTACATATCCACGGCAGGTACATGTATGTCATATCCAAACATGAGGATGTTTACTGGTGTAAAGCAACAGTCATCTGTTACTGCTGTATATGACCCAAGGCCCCTGTTATGTGTACAGCTGACCTGGTTACGAACAGTGGTGTCATTGCATTGCATAACACATGATGCAACTGTGTCAGTACATGGGTAGTCTGCACAGTTGATGTAGAGCTAGGCACAGTCCACTGATCATGGGTCACATGGTGTTGTACTATTATATGCCCTACCACATGTATGGATGCGTGTTGCTGGTCCAAGGACATAGTGATGTCTGAGGGCTACATCCTAGAATGCGGCTTTTGACACTGTGATCTGCACCTGACACATTTGTGATGCCTTTTGAGGGTGTACTGGTCAGTACATGTGAGTGGCCTTTATGTACTTGGGGACACCGCCACCTGGAGCAGTCCATACCTGTGTTATGGCCCACATGTCTGTATCTGAGGTATACGGTGGTAGTGCTATTGAGCACAACTGAGCCTTCAGCCAGGTGTTCCTCACTGCACAGATGTCAGTATTCCCCATTGTTGGATCTACATTGGGCAGCTGTGATTATGAACGCTACACATCTAGCACTGTTTAGCATACACATACAATGCAGTTTCCTCCAGATATCAGGGTGTTAACTTTAGGAATGTACATTCGACTATGAATGGCACTATATGGGCGAAGTAGCCAGTCCTGGCAGGACATCACCAGGGGTGGTAGTAATGTGCCAGGTTTAGATTGGTACATCTAAGGTGATGGACAGCAGCAGATGTTGTGTAGAAGACCGGTGTCCGATATATGTAGTGCAGCGTTCCTGCTAACAATGACAACTATCGACAGCAGAGTCCATTACAATGTGTTGTTCATGTCTAACTGTAATAGCATGGTCACTGTGCCCTTCCGTGTTTAGAATCAGAGTGCATACAAAACTGCCCTGTGCTACTAAGTGTGTGAGCATGCCCAGTATAATGTTGTGTAGATGGACACATAGTGCATTCCAAAAGGCCGTGTGGTACTAAGTGTGTGAGCATGCCCAGTGACACATTGTGTCAGTTATTTGCCTCTATGTGTATGGGCATGGCCATTGTAACCCTGTATAGTGATAGTAGTCGTCCAGTCAACAGATGGCCATACCCCACTTCAGGATGGATTCCTACATTGAACACACAGGTTCACAGGTATGTACATCATAACTGCCAGCATCCATGTCGATGTCCACATTCCTAGAAGGTCATATTGACAGTCTTGAAAGATGTAGTGTTTGTGGTGCGGCTCATATCTATGTAGTATTGTAATAGTGGTCTGTAGATAGGCAGTTGTCCTGATCCCACCACTGGCATGTGTTTGTCTCCGTCTGCCTGGGGACAGAATAATGCTTTTAGACTGCTCACACTCCATACAATCCCTATCACCAACTTTGCCATTGCTGATGATGTCACCCACCTAGAAGTACACCTCTGGGAGTGCTGTGTCCCAGTACTCTTGGTAGCGCGTTCTATAACTGCATAATGCTGTAGTGTGATAAGGTAGTTAGGTTGGTGTTCTAATCCCAGCCATGCCAACTGTGTGTGTGTGTGTGTGTGTGTGTGTGTGTGTGTGTGTGTGTGTGTGTGTGTGTGTGTGTGTGTGTGTGTGTGCCTCTATCTGCCTGGGGACAGAATGATGCTTTTAGATTGCTCACACTCCATACAATCCCTATCACCAACTTTGCCATTGCTGATGATGTCACCCACCTAGAAGTACACCTCTGGGAGTGCTGTGTCCCAGTAATCTTGGTAGGGTGTTCTGTAACTGCATAATGCTGTAGTGTGATAGAATAGACAGGCAGGTGTTCTATTCCAAGGCATGACAGGTGTGTGTGTTTGGCAGTCATATCCTATGTGTTGGTGTCTGTGAGTGGCTAGCTACTGGATGTGTTGAGGAGCATGTTTTGTTGTTTTCCTATATAGTGGCCATAAATGTCACAATCGGCCAAGAGACTGGGTTGGCAAGACATACACATACATTCAGCAATAGGCCTGGTGAGTAATGTCAGCAGCCCTAATCTTACCCTTAATACAGTCTGAACCCATGTGACACACAGAAACACACTTGCTTTGATATTAGCACCAGTACATAATGCAGGAGGCGCATGTGGTTTCCTTTTCATTCTTGTCTAATGCTTTGGTGTCACATGGTCCGCTGTTGAGATATATATTCTATATCTACGTATATGTGTGTATATGTATATGTGTATATATCTATATATCTATATATATCTATATATGTGGACATTAGCACACATAAATCTACATGATAGAATACATATCCTATACTGCTGAATGCCTGTGCTGGATGATCTGTACGTGATAACCTCAGATGTATGTATATCTGCCATGGCTTAGTGGTAAAGCACAATGTCTGTGGTGTGCAGGGTCCCAGTTTCGAGCCATGCAGAGGCCGGTTGTTTTGTTGCTGGGAAGAACAAGGGGCACTGAATACGGTGATAGTAAGGCACTTTTAACCAGTTGTGTATGGGTCTGCGCGACAGTAAGCAGTGGTTATTTTTGGGGAGGCTCAGTATGGGTCATGTAACTATGCATTAGAAGACAATACTATGCAAACGAGGCAGAAAATAGTGAATCCTGTTTATCCCCAGGATGTGATGCAGGTCCCAAGAGTGTATGTGTATAGATAGCTGGGTGCAGGACTCAAATATAGGTGAAAGCATGGGCGGGGTGTCAGGCATACTGTACGTAGATTGGAGCCCTGTGTCTCGGGATTGCTCCTAGCTTAGCACGCCTAAGCTAGGGGTGTGTCTATACCTGCCTAGTGCAATTGGGAGGGACAACAGCAGTAGGAGAGTAGTCAAGGTGAACAAGCTGGGCAAACAGGTGATATTTATCAGAATCAGCAGATTACAGGCCCAGCAGACCAGCCCGGCCCAGAACACTATGATAAAGTGAGCAAGCACCATCCCCTTAGGTTTTTCCACACTCTACACCACCGGTGTATACATGCGGGGAAATTTTAACAAACAATCCTATGAAATGAGAAGGGCTGCAGCATGCAACATAGACCAACATGTGCAGGAGGCCAAGGGTGGTGAGGATGTGAATGCTGCCGAACAACCCTCAGTGAGGAGACAGAGAAGACTGTATAGACCCAGGGTAACCTACCAGGGGCTACATGAGCTGGAGATAGTGGAGTGCTATGGGTTGGACAGAGACCTCCTACAGCAGATTGTTGAGCTGTGCTGGCAACACCTGACACATCGAACAGGCCAAGGGGAACCCATCCCAGTGGATACCAAGGTATGTGTAGGCCTAGGTATACTACCCACAGGTACCTCCCAAAGCACAACTGGGGATATCATGGAGATCTCACAGGCATCTGCATCCAGGGTATTCCACCAGTTCCTGGATGCTGTGTCACCACTTGCCAGTGAGCATGTACATTTCCTCAACACACGTGAGGTGTTGACCAGCAATATGCATCTCTTCCACCAAATGGCAGACTTCCCTGGAGTAGTGGGTGCTGTAGCCTGGATGCACGTATGCATCAAAGCACCACCCGGTGAGCAGGGTAAGGCTTACATTAACTGCAGGACATCCCCCTCCATCAACTGCCAGGTCATATGCGATGCCCAGGGCATTATACTGAATGTGTGTGCTGGCTGCCCTGGAAGCTATGACAATTCCGATATATGGCATCTGACGCAGCTGTACCACAGCTTTGCCAATATGGACATCCCTTATGGTCACCTAGTGGGGGATGCTGGGTACCCACTGGAGCCATGACTGATGACACCCATCAGAAATGCACACACACCTAAACAATGATGCTATAATGAGGCACACGCACAGGCCAGGCATATAATAGAGTATGTGTCTGGGATGCTCAGGTCACGGTTCCGGTGTCTGGACACATCCGGTGGAACCTTGCATTATTCACCAGCTACATGCGCCCAAATTGTTATGGTATGTGCTATGCTACACAATATGATCCTGCGGAAATAGCTGCAGCAGGAACAGCATGGGGCAGGGCCACACAGCCCCCCACCAATGCCAAGGCCTGTACAGGCACAGAGTGACTGGGAGGAGGAACAACCTGAGCCGGACATAGTAGGCAGAAGGAGGCATGCCCAGTATGACCTGGCCTTGGCAAAGAGGCAACACATAGCATATGCACTGACACAGCAGGGACCCAGGGAATGTCACCCTTTCTGACTCACACAGACAGTAAAAGGGATGCCAAACATGACACTACCTGTGCTCAGCCATGTATAGGAAGTACACTATGTGCATCTGACATAGGCAGCCCTCCAGCACCATCCTCAGGTCTGGCACACCCTCAAGGTAAGTCAATCAACCTACCAATTGGCAGTTGTATTAGAATGTGTTGGTAGCTGTAGCTATGGTATGGATGTGAGCATGCAAGGGAATTTGGTGGCCGAATGTTAAGGCAGCAGACAGTAGATGTCCATAGTGGCACCATGACATCTGTAGTACATATGAGGGTCACTATATATATATATATATATATATATATATATATATATATATATATATATATATATATATATATATACATCTGTGTGTCCGTTGACCAATACATCTCCCGCTCATATGCACTTACACTTGCGTATTGGGTTTTATATATGCTTCACCAGCATACTATTGCCTTAGTCATTATGACACCAACACTTCACTCCAGTTATCTTGTAATCGGTATTTAGCACGTTATACAGCGGACAGATGTCACAATATGTTCATATACGGATTACTGATGGTAATTGGGATGTGATACAGTGTCATTTGACCTATTCCTTGTCTGCACAGCCTATTATTCCAGCTACTGTCTTTATTTGTCTGTGCACATTCATATTATTTATGTCAATGAATGGAGTGCATGTGTTACAGAGAATGTACTTCAACATATTGTTGTCTGCATGTGTGTATGCATATATACCTATTATGTACTAGCTGACCTACACGGGGTGGTCCATTGTAACCGGCCCAGCCAACCTTGGCACTCCTGGATCCATAATCTCATACCCATAGTTCCTCCAACCCACCCGTGTTGAGTTTCCACATGTAGCAGCCATTATCCACTTGATATTGCAGCCATGACACACCTTTACACATTGCCCTCTCCAGAGTGTTTGGGGCCCTACACACATTTTGTCCCACCTCGTGTATTCACAGGGTCTCCCGCCATTTATATTTGCACATACGTGCCTTTCCTGGTGTTATGGATTACGGCCATTTGCAGTTTACAAGTGTAGGTGGTCCCAACATGGACTACATTCCATCTATGTGTAATGTAGACATAGCAGTTCAACGATGTTATGCCCACTGGTAGAACCCTACCTGTGGTGTGAATAGCGGTGCTCTGCTCACTCTTGGGCAGCTTTAGCTGACATATGCTGCAAGCACTATATAATACCTTAGTTGCTCTCAGTTCCCTTTACAACCCTTGTGTATGCTTTATTCTTACAGCGTTCATTCTTCATATATATATATATATATATATCATGTCTGTGGATATATATCTATACACACATACACACACACACACACACACACACACACATATATATATATATATATATATATATATATGTGTGTGTGTGTGTGTGTGTGTGTGTGTGTGTATATGTATATATATATATATATATATATATATATCTATATATCTATATTTAGATATGTATATAAATTACATCTGTACCTACAAACATACATTTCCTATGCTGGGAGCTGCTTACACCCGCGCAGACGCACTCGCCTATGCTTACTGTGAGTTACATATGTTTACTGCCGCTTATTTGTGCTTACGTGTGCCTTATTCATTATGACAGTACCACTTTGATTGAAGGAATCTGGTTAATGGCCCCATGCGAAACACACGTTCACCTTTACATGTTTAAATGTTGGCTTTACAGCACAGCGACATTCATTCCACAAGGAAAATGATATGTGCTATAGTCAAACTTGAACCGGGAATGCCTTTAAGTTAGGCGGATGCTCTAACCATTACACTACTGGTGTTCTGCTTCATTTATATGTATACCCATGGTTCACAGTTACCCGAACACACGCCTCAACACTTCACTTACACAACAGGCATCCATTTTCCTGCTGAGAAAACTGCAGTACTACACATGCGCCATTCCCTATTCCCTACTGCTCTGGACCCATGCTGCATGTTTACTCACTCAGAGGATATTCAGAACTCCAAAGCTTATAGTCCTGGCACATACGTGGGTTTGATTGTCAGGGTGTTCATGTGGTCATCCGAGTTTAGGCATGTCCGAATGGAGACCGGAACAGCCCTGTACCTGTTTGAAAGTCAGAATTAGCATGTGGTCAGAGTTAGTCCCAATGTTACCATTCTACCTGTGTTTACAGATGCAGGGGTTTGCCCACCTCTGACCAGCTTGATATGTTGGCACTACATAAAATGGGGTGCGGGGGGTTCCGCTGGTGTTTCCCTTCACATTCGTTATGACTGCTTTATTGTGACCATGTTCATTTATCTATACATATATATATATATATATATATATATATATATATATATATATATATATCTGTCTGTACATACACATACATATACATCTACATACCTATTTACATTTCCCATACTGTTGAATGTCTACCGCACATTCCCGCTTACGTCTGCTTGTACGTGGCTTTACCTCCCTATATCCAACGGACATTATTCTGGGCATCTTATAAAATTAGCGGCCGTTGCATGGCTTGGACTCAGAAACAAACACACCTTAGTCACCGGTTTGACCACTACACCATCCGTGGTACATTCTGCATGGATGATAGCTAGGATATATGACTTCACTACAGGTATTCAACAGTACTGGCAACAAATGTGACAGTTGGTTGGTGTACATATGTGTACAGACCTCTCAACCACTCAGGGACTAATTTCAACAGTAACAGGGACAAGGCAAGGACAAATCAGGGACAATCACGGACACTTTTAAAATATTAGTACTATTAACTTGAAACGTTGCAGAATCAGAGCATATGTATTAATACTTATTTTCTGAAGTAAAAGGCGTCTATTACTCTTAATTATTGTCATTATTCATTCAGTGTAATTTACCACCTTTCCTCCAAAGGTCACTGGTTTTAGGGGGGATTAAGAGGCTGGCCAGTTATTATGCGAATGCTCTGACCATTGGTAGGGTTGCCACCTTTTCATATAGCCAGGATAGGATATATTCGGGACACACCAGCTTTTTCAGGCCAACACATAACCACGGTCAGTACAACAGATAGTACTTTTGTTTTATGCCTAAATGTAAGCTTATTGTTGTAGCAGTTTAGCTGCTTCTTCTGTTTCGTTTACTTGCTTATGCTGTTTCTTGTAACATGTAGGTATTTTACATATGGAAATAACTATTGTATGTGACTATTACATAAGATGTGGGACATAATTATGCCCTATGATCGCAGGATATTTTACATTTATAATAGTTTTGGTATGGACATAACTGCCCAGAGGGGGACTGTCCCTCACAATGTGGGACAGGTGGTAACCCTGACCATTGGGCTAGACTTAGGTATTGGCGGCGCGCTAACACGATGCGTTTCACTTCCACTTGGTATAACTATCAACACTACAATGGAATCCGGGCATGGGGTTTTAAATGTCATTTGTTTGATGGATGGGGACTCAATATTCAGCTACGTGCATTTGTGTTTGCTTTTTATTTTTGTGTTCGCAAAACTGTCTTGCATGCTTTGCATATGTTTCAGTATCCACGGACACTGACAGGTGTGATTACTATTACAGGCAGGCTGTACTATTCAGCATTTTAGGTTGCACGTAAACAACTGACATGTCCACGCCTCCATGCAGTGCTTGGACACATCCCATGCACTCGCACACATTTCTTATGCACGTGGATGTGGCGGCAGCGTGCCTTCATTAATATGCATATGGTGCTACTGTGCCATCTCTACGCTGCACGGTCGGCGCAAGCCTAACACCGTTCTTGCGCCGAGCTTCATGAATCCTGGGGTGAATCTGAGATTTAGGTATTACATTAGGTATAGGAATTAGATTAGTGAGTTAGAAATATAACAGTTATCAGACCATAAAGCATTTACAAAATATTTGAAGTCTTTCCAGTATTGAATATTTCTACATTTAATGAAGATGTGAACCCAGTTGGCCTTTAGTAATTCATCACATTTCCAACATTTACTTTCACTGTTTTTGAGTATAAGATTTATTTTATGATGTGGAGTATAGAAACTCCTATTCATAAATTGTCATGTATGCAATCTCCAATATAATGAAGAAAAGGTACCATGCATAGAATTCAGTAATTTTTTGGATTCATCAGATATTTGTTCTCCATTAATCTTTACATAGTAATTCCAAAAATCTGAGTCAAACTTTAGAGTGTCTTCTCTTACTATCTTAGAGATAGGTGAGATACTTAATTTTTGATTATCTGTCTTTTCAAGACACCTAATAAAAAGCTGAATCAAACTAGGTATAGATTCAGTCTCTAGGTTGATTGATACTCTCATTTTGTTTTCTATAAACTGCTGTACTGAGTGTATAAACAACCATCTGTCTTGACTATTATCAAAACTACATAAAAGAGAGTTTAGTGGTTTAATACTCTTATTTTCAATAAACTGATGCCAGAATATCAAGTTATTTTCCTTTAATTTTTGCATCGTATTGATGTTGAAAGACTCTGGGTAATCAGGGGAGTATGCTATAGGGAATATAAGAAATAAAAATTGTTTAATGTTGTAATTACAATCAATTATATTTTTAAAGTTATTAAATATTTGATTAATGCCATAAGAAAAAATATCAAACTTCTTATAAATAAACAAAATTAACATAAAAGCCAATGAACTCTACTTATTCCATATTGTTCCTTAAATTGATTTTCTATAGTTCTGACATCAGTTATATGAATCTCATGTATTGTTTTCCAGACAGATATATAGGTAGGTGTGATCCAGTGTAATATTACATTAATTATAACGGATTTGGAATAAAGATCTAAGCCAGGGAATGCTATCCCATTACTGTTCTAAGCTCGAATGTGCCATTTATATGCAATCCTAGGTTTTAAGGGGAACCATAAAAATGTAACTAGCATGAAATCTAATTTTTTAAATATGTTTTTGGGAGGGGGTAGTATCAATGACTGTATATAAAACAAACTTTTAGGTAAACTTATCATTTTAATTAAAGAGAGCCTATTCTCCATTGTGAAGAATATTTTATTCCATCTTTTGATTAGTTCACTGATGGTGGTTATTAAATGATTGTAGTTTAGTTTAACAGACTCTTCCCATGTACTCTTTATACTGACACCCAAATATTCGAATACATCATTCTCCCAATTAAACAGGCTATTCTTTCTGGGTCTATATCAGAACAACGAAGTTTTAAAACTTTGAATGTTCTAATATAGACCCGTTTTGAGCGAATGCTAAAAATAGCGAAGCTGCAGAACACCAAATTCTTTCCTAGGGAAAGAATTTGATTGGCCAGTTCTGTGGCTTGGCTAGTTTCAGCTCTGTGGTGGAAATTTACAGGTCGGGTTCAGGTAAGTGTGCGATTGTGTGGTTGTTAGGATTAGGACGAGGGTTAGGTGAATTAGGGTTAGGGGCGGGTTAAGCGAGTTAGGGTTAGGGCGCTGGTTAGGTGAATTAGGGTTAGGAGCGGGTTAAGTGACTTAGGATTAGGGCGCGGGTTAGGTGAGTGCGCGATAGTGGTGGACCTTAATGTTAGGGTTTGGGTTAAAGTAAGTGGAGAGATAGTAGTGTCTGCATAGTTTAGTGTAGGGTCAGTTGTAGGATTATAAGTGTATGTGTGTGTATTGATGTTTTTTAGGTGTGCTTGTGTTGTGTGTATGTGTTTCGGAATAGCGAATTGTTTCCCAAGGAAAAAATTAGTTGTTCTGAATGTTCGATATTATGTGGTTTAGATATTTTAGGTTCGATGAAATAGTGTTCGCTATTTTCATCTTTCAATAACATGATATAAATGCTTCTTTCTTAGGTTTTTGTTGATCTTTTTGTTAATTAGTAATCTTTTGGAATTTATTATGATTAAATTTAAGCCCTGAAATTCTTTCAAAGTTGCTTAAGGTATTTATAACATCATGCAAAGAATCATCAATATCACCCAACGTTAACGACATACCATCAGCAAATAATTGTATCTTAGGACAATAGTCCTTATTAACTTGAAAGCCTTTTATATTTTGCTTGTTACTGATATATGTAGCAAAAGGTTCCATTGAAAGAGCAAGCAATAATGGTGACAAAGGACAACCTTGTTTAGTTCCCTTGAGGTTTTCTAGTGGTGAGGATAGACATGATCCTATTTTCACATAAGCATGTGCCCCACTATAAATTTTCATTAATAAGTTGACAAAATCTGAGGAAAATTCAAAGCCAATCAGAATTCTTTGTAGATAAGACCAACTAATAGAATCAAAAGCCTTTTCTATGTCTAGGCTGATAGTAGTTGTTTTTGTATTTGCATGCTATGTCTATTAATGATAGTAATTTAATAATGTTATCTTGCACTTTTCTATGAAAAATGAACCCTGTCTGATCATTATGTATTAGATTAGGTAATATTTTCTTTATCCTATTAGCTAATATTGTCATGAACATTTTATAATCAGTGTTTAGTAATGAAATTGGCCTATATGAATCACAAGATTTGGGGTCCTTACCTTGTTTTAATATGGGGGGAGATAATTGAGTATTTCCACAATGGGGTGTTATACATTTTTGCTTGACCATAGTAAAGACACTCATAATTTTCTTTATTATATAATCAGGAAAAATCTTATATAGTTCAGGAATTATTCCATCCAGTCCTGGAGCTTTATTATCTTTTAATTTTTTTATTTGCTCTTTCACTTCTGTTAGTGTTATTTGTTTAATATGTTATTTTGTTGCATTGACACCTTAGTAGTTATATTTTCTTGAATAAAAGTATTTATTACATTATCTGTCTCCAAATCTGGTGTATTATTTATATCTTTATAGTAGTTTTTGAACACTTCTAATATGCCCATTAAGTTAGATGTACCTTAACTGAACCATCACTTTTATATTTAATCTCATTAGTAAGATTTTGATTGTTTATTTTTTGGATATTACCGCTATTTTATGTAGATATTTCAAATTTACAGCATAAGATTGTAATTTCAATTCTTCCAGGTTTATGGCTACCTTGTGATTCAGAACTTCTAAGTATTTTTGATTTAACTTAGTAATTTCGTTATATGCTACTTTTTTATTTGGTTTTGTGTCCATTTTTATCTTGTCTATGTTTTTTGTAAGTCTAAAAGTTATTTGTCCCACTCTCTCCTTTTTTTAAGGTACCAAGACTTTATTCTACCATATATGTAAACTTTAAAGGTGTCCCATAGTATTATATCAGACACTTCATCATTATCATTTGTTTCCATAAACATGTCTATTTCTTTCATTATCCATTCCCTATAGTCTTTTAACTTAGTTATGTAAGCAGGAAGTCTCTGTAGAAATCTTAAATCATCCATATGCATAGTTAATGTAAAGTTTATAGCATTATGGTCCAAAAGTGGACAAGTCATTATAAATACATCACTTATTTTAGAATATATATTATTTGATACAAAGACCTTATCAATGTTTGTTTGTGTTCCAAACCAATATGAATAATGAGTATAGAATAAGGAATAATGTTCTCTTATACCATGTATATCTTTAAGGCTCATCTGGTTTGTAAAGTCATTTAACTTCTTGGCTTGAGATGTTAGTTTTATTTTACCATTTTTAGAAGTATCATTGCCTGATAATAGGCAGTTAAAATCACCTGTTGCTATAATTTCCCCTTTTGCATTTAAAGTAATCAGGTCCAGATATCTGTCAACATATTTAGTCCTCAGTCCTGGTATCCAGTATGTATTAATCAAAGTATAATACTTCCTATTGATTTCCAAAATAACCATGCTTAGCATCCCATCTTTATCTGAAATTGTATCTATAATTCTTGGCATAGTATAAGTCTTTTTCTATAGAATAAGAGTGCCCCTTCTCTTAGCCAGAATGGTATAGCCATTGAATGAGTATTTTTGTAGATCTTTTTTTTAATAGATGGGTTTCCTGTAAAAAGATGATCTGGGCTTTATGCATTTTGATATATTTAAGCAAACCAGCTCTTTTGACATTATTATTCAAACCATTAATATTTAATGATAAACATTTATAAGCCATTGACTATAAAGTGTATGTTGTTACTTACTGAAAGACCTTTCTTCCGTGTTGAAATGTACTGAAAACTTACTTATCATGGATGCATAACGTGTATTAAGCACTGTTTTCAAAAACCCAAAACTATTTACAAACACATACATGAAACATAAAGTTTCTGCTTCAGTTAAAAACTTAACTAAACCATCCATCCACCACCTCTCAAATATGAAAAGGCACAAATTATCCATCTCTGCTTAGAATATAGTATAAAAACAAAAAAGAAAAGCATTATGAAAGCAACTAAAGAAATCTGAATCCATGAAATATACATTAGAATGAGAGTGTCCAATATATCTGAAGCTATATGAATATGTCACATATGATAATAGCACCTCTAATATGTAGATATGCCAGAAATACACATCAGATCAAAGTATGTATGAACATTAGAAGCTGAAGGTTAAGCAGACTGTCAATATTCCAAGATTTTTCAAGAAACATCAAATGATTTAACGATTTTATCAGTTATCTGTCTAACTGTTTTCATATAAGGATCTGTTGAAAAAAAAAAAAAATATATATATATATATATATATATATAAACACTTATTACAGTGTAACTATTATATTTTGCAATTATACACATATTACTCATATGTATTAACAATATCTATGCTGATGTCTTTCATCAGGAAAGGGGGAGAGAGAGAGAGAGAGAGAGAGAGAGAACAAGACTTCTAACTACTATAGCACAAGAATTCAGTAGGCAAATGCCTTGCACTTTGCTTTAGTGTTTCAAGCAGATTTCTTGGCTACATCCCTGAGATCACTTTATTGGCTCTGGTTTACAGAGGATCAGTTAATTAATCAATGTGGCGGCGAAAGCCGACACACTCAGGCTAGGCTTATAAACCTAGTACCTTCCTATGAACCTATGAACATAATGACCGTGTCATAATCTTGTGCAGGTCCACAGAGGAAGCAGGGCCCTATTTGGCCAAATGTTCCAACTGGCCTAAGATCTATCCTGACTCAATCCAAAATATGAACCATTTTTTCTTCTTATTGGTTTTGTTTGATTTAATTTCTCCAAGACTTTTGAGTTTGTAATACAATGACAGGAATGAAGCCCATCCCTTGGTCAAAGCTTGATTGAAGTTCATGAAATTAGTTTTGTTTCAGTCTTTGATGTTAGCCAAAAGTGCTCTTCGCAGCACCCGCAATGTGCCCAGTAATGACTCCTACTGAGTTTCATGTGATGTTACATGTATTAGTAACATCTAAATACAACTGTACATTCTTTTTTATAAGACCCATTACTCCTACTGCTACTGGAACTGTCTGGACATCTTTCTTCCACATTGCCTTCATTTCTGCCTGTAAATCATTGTACTTTATGACTTTCTGTCTCACTCTGTATGTAAGACACTGAAATCACTAGGTGTGGAAATTTCAATGTTCAATGCTAATTTTGTCTTCTTTTCCTGGACTACTGTATCTGTCTTTTAGTATTTATTTTTGAACTGTTGGTAATGGGTGATCCATCATCATCATCATTATCATCATCCATGTGATACAAACTTCATCATTTTCTATAATCCTATGTGGCTCGTGTTCCCAATGCTTCTCAGCTACTTCAATATTATAAAAATTTCACAGTCCCCCCATGCAACAGTCTTGCCATGTTATTATGCCTTTCAGTATACACGCCTTCTACCATTAGTGTATCACCCCTAGCAACAAGATGTGTGACTGCTTCCAATTCTGTTTCCAAAACCTGCATTAGTCTGCTTTTCAAACATGTTTAATGGACTTGGTAAACCAATGTGTTCATAGTCCACCATCTTGGGCAGCCAATATTAACCTTTTGTCTTTTGGTTTAAATTCACCTCTCCTTAACCATTCCTACATCAGATCTTGATTGACATGAGGTTGTTCCAGGAGTTTTCTGAACTTGCAGCTATATTTATGCATTTCCACATTTTTTGCCTTCTCGTTTGTTCCTTATGTTCTTTCTTTTGTTTTTGGCACATTCAGTTGTTGCTTGGTTTTTATCTACTTCTGGTTTGATCTCCATTCCCACTTGACATTGATATGATTCTACTAAACTAAGCAGGGAAGTACTCTTAGACTTGTTCTCCTCATGTTTTAGAACTTTCACTATGTTTCGATCGTGTGAGATCAGAAGATATGTATGCAGTCCTACGATTGCAGATCTATACATGTAATCAATTTTGAGGAGGCCCATACCTCCTTCAGAATGGGGGGATATATAATTTTGGTATACACTGATTTTTATAAATCATTTGATAAGCATAAAGCATTTTTTTTTATTTTCCTGTCCAAATGATCCAGTACTGTTTGGGGTCAGTCAGTCACCCCAAAACTGTAAGTTAAGACAAGAAGAGCAAATTGGTTTATAGCGTGGACTTTGTTTCTAGATGTTAGGCCTGTTTTTTTTTAAGTATTAATTTTACTATTCTAAAATATGCCTTACTAAGTTTTATTTGCCTTTGTTCACGTTTTACTGTTGATTTTTCATCAATTCCACAATATTTATACACTCGCTCTTGCTCAGGTTCCTTTATATAACATTCCTGTCCCAAAATGATGTTTTCTTGGTACTTCAGCTTTCCTGCTTTAAAGGTTGCTGTTTCGCATCTATTGAGACCAAATGACATTCTTATGTCATCTGAGAAGGTTTTGACCACTTGCTTCCAGTTCCTCATCTGATGAACTATACAGTTTTAAATCTGGGAGACAAATTATAGCCATGACGTAAAATGTTAAGTAGACAACTTAATGAGTTAAGAGCAAGACAAAAGAGCAGTGGTGACAAACAGTCACCATGGAATATTCCCCTTTGAATTTTTATGTCTGGGATAATAATTTCCCTTTATCATGGCTTAGCTGTAAAGTGGTTTGCCACTGTTTCAGGATCACTGTATTGCAAGAGGGGAGGTCTGCCCTGGGCAGCACTTTTTAATAAACAAGAAGCTGACACCCCAGTTAAGAGGGGGGGATTCATTTGACATGGAAAGGCAAAAGTTAGGTGGTGCCATGCTAGCTTTCTGTTTGGCTGGGTTGCACACCATGATGCACACACACATAGCAGCCCGCCCTTTAACCATTGAGCAGGAGTTTTTGAGTGGGAGCCACACAGTCACATATAGTCACACACCTAGTTTTTGGATGTGGGAAAAATAGTGAGAACCCCAGGAAGAAGATTATACAAAAAGCAAGGTACTTTAAGTGATTTATTTTAATAAGCAGTATTTTAGTAAGGGATTTATCTTTTGTAGCAGTCTTTTTTTATGTCTTTTACTGACTGGCTTAATGGGCGTGCCTTCGTGTAAGGTTGAACGTCGAGCTGGCACCTCGGCATTCATCAAAAATCTACTGCCAATCATTAGCGGACCGGAGTTCCGCTGTGGCAACCCCTAACCAGGAAAAGCCGAAAGACAACAACAACAACTGACTGGCTTAAATGAGAAAGGTAGAGGGGATGTATTAGGTTCATTAGTCTGAAGTGGTATGTTATGGGCTTTTGAACTAGAGTATTTAAGTAGAAAGACTGATTGAAAGTTGTTGGGAAAACAGCTATAACTAGGTTATAAGAAAGGACTAAGAGGTTATCTGTAGAGGTGTTTAGCTGATGGTGTTCCAAAAAGCTGAAGGATTATTTTTGTTTCTGTTTTGCAAACCTATATAGGAGTTTTGCTTGGCCTGTAATACTGGTTGCTGGCATCTTTTTCTGTGTTTCCTGTATTTGGCTAACAGGTGTTTGTGGGTTTGTTTGTTTTTTTTTTTGTTGTTGACTAATGGGATCTCCAGTTTAAATCCAGTTTATAAAGCCATGGCGGAGATCTATCTTTTAGTTTGACTTCTTCTAGCTGGTGCATATTTGTTGAGGATAGTTAAACTGATCAATGACAAAATCTAAAGGAGTAATATGTTTGAGAACTTGTCAATTAATAGATTCTACTTTAAGTATGGCAGGTTAAAGAGGTAGTTTATTACAATTTCTAATGACTTTTCTTACATTAAGGAGAGAGAGATTTACTTTTCCATATGGTGTAAATTGGGTTATGTTTATTAAGGTTGTTTATTAGTAATCCACTACTAATAAAATTAAATGGATGTTATGTTAGCATCCAGTCAGGAGTATGTGAGAATATGCTTTTGGATCAAGTCTTGCTAAGGAGTTGACTAACTGTGAACTATGCAGGTATTCACCTTAAATGTGATGGTTGAAATGTGTAGTTTAATTAGACTGACACTGTTCAGTTTTGCAGAAGGGTTGGAGCATGTATGAAAATAGTCTTCGGACCATCCTGATTAACTCTGTTAAAAAGTAAATAAAAAAGTCATGCAGAACTATGACAGCTGGTTAGAAACTCATTTAAGGCAGCATATAAAGATTTGATCTAACACGCTAAATTAATTACTAACTATTGAGTTAAGCATTGGTTCCTGATCACAATATCCCCGTACATTAAAATAACTATTTTTGCAATGTTTACTGTTCATTTTTGAGGGCAGATGAATACGCAACTTTCTTTAGAATTTATTTCTGCTTTTCTAGTAATGATTATTTGTTCCCATACTGCTGAATGATTTAATTTATAATTCAAGAAAAGAGATTTTGTCAGCGCACCCTGAAATATTTACAAAGGTACTGTTTGTTCTCTCTCCTACCTTGCCATTATGATGGAGTTTTTTTTTATTTTGGCTTTAGTACTGAATTTACATGCTCTCCTTGTGTCTATGTTTTACTGACATTACCTGTTTTCTCCCATATTCCAAAGACAGGGAAACTGGTGAACTGGCAATCCTTCTAAATGGCTATTGTGATGCTTGCGATGTGTGCATCTGTATGTGTGTGTGTGTGTGTGTGTGTGTGTGTGTGTGTGTGTGTGTGTGTGTGTGTGTGTGTGTGTGTGTGTGTCTTTGTGCCTGTCTGTGTTTCTGTATGTGCTTCTTTTCAGGAATGGTTCAGTTTCTTAAAGCTCATTACATGGAATAGGTTCAGGTTACAGTCCCCATGGCCCTCCCTTAATAGGATAAATTACACATAGGTAAGTGAGCAAATAAATGAGTAGTTGAATGAATAAATCTTGGATTGTTTTGCTTTCATTTAATTAAAAAAAATCCATGTTTAGAATATATCATGTTATATCATGTTAAAACAATATTTTGTGTTGCATTCCAGATATCTGAGCACAACGTTCCCGTGGTTGGGGAATATGCCCTTTCCATGGGGACTGCCCAATCTCGGAGTTAGTATATACAATTAATAAGGGGATATGGATAGTGCAGGTATGCAAGCCCCTGCAAAAAATAGTTGATTTCCTTTGAATGATCAGCGGTTGCACCTTGGAACATGCAAGTTATGGTGTCAATCTTTTTTTTTTTTACCTTTTGCAGTCAGTGTTTTTAGTGATAGTCTACTGATGTTTCAATTACCTTCAGTAAGTTCATATATATATATATATATATATATATATATATATATATATATATATATATATATGTTTACAGTATTTGTATGACTATGTGTATTGTGTTTCATTTTGTGGTGGGGAGCGGCAAACTCAAAGTCAGCCCCGAGCGGCACAACTCTAGCTACCCCACTGTTTGGGTCTATTTGACTTTCTGTAATCTATTTCTTTCATTGATCTTAATTTGTCCATCCATCACTATTAAATCAAGCAACTCTTCCCTTAGATCATTTTCTTCTAAACTAAGGGCACATTCTTTGTTCTCCATTTCCTGCGAGCATTCTACAGAAAGTTTCAGAACATTTTCCTGTGACATATTCTCTTCAGTTTCATCCCATGTCATCTGTTGCTCTTTCATATAGGAACTCACTGGCCTATCACTACACAACACTGATTGTGTTAGAGCTGCCACAGTTTACCGTTCCTTCCTTTGTTGTGCAACTCCAACTGAACTTTTACACTGGCTTCCTACAGAAGTCTACAAAGTATCTTCATAAGTCAAATGATCAGATGCTTCCCGCTCCACAGGTTTCTGCTTAATTTGGGGACTCATCGCTGTGTCCTGCTGTGATGTTACCAGAGCTAGATTTTCTACACTGAGTCCTTCACTTCGCAGGTAATCCATAACCCCAGTTTCTATTTCTTTAACTTCTCCATTACTAATCTTCTTTTCTAATTTTCTCTTTGTTATCTTTTTTTTTTGTATTGTAAAATTTTCCATATCTGGATGCCTTTGCCTGTATTTCTCTTCAAATATCTTTAGTGTTGCTTTTTTTTTTTGTATTGATTAGTTTTGCTTTCTCCTTTGCATAGATATTGCACCATATTCAATCTCCTTTTCTTTCCCATGTCCATATTTTTTCTTCAGAAGTTTTGCACTCCTCCTGTTTCTCCTTACTTGGGGGACTCATTGTTCCATCATGCTCTGACATAACCTGTGTTAGACTTTCTACACCAAATCCTTCACTTCACAGGTATTCCATAACTTCAGCTTCTGTTTGTTTAACTTCTACTTAAATCTTTTGTTCTACAGTCCCCTTTTGTGATCTTATTTTTTGAATTGTGAAATTTTCCATATCTGGTTACCTTTGCCTATATTTCTCCTTGAATATATTTGGAGCTGCTTTTTTGTATTGATTAATTTGGCTTTCTCCCTTGCAACAAATATTACATCATATCAGAGCTCTCTTTCTTTCCCATAGCCATGCTTCTTTTTTATACCTTTCAAAAATCTCTAGATTTTGTTCTTTATGTTTCTGAACTTCCCCAGCTGCTTCTTTGTCCAAATGACCCAATGTTTTTTGGTCTGCATAATGTTTTCATGAATCTGTTGTATAAATGAACACAAATTTGCATTTGATGCTTTTGACAGTTTTTCTTGTGCAAGTATTCTTCTTTCTTTTAAATTCGCTTTTAATCTTTTTGTATTTCTTCTATCTGGAAATTATGGGCTTTTTGAATAATAGTTAACAATATATAATCTCTTATCCTCAAAAATCTACTCTATCATATTTATGGTTCTTTTTTGGCCTGCTAATTTTTGTGGTTTTTGAGAACTACTACTTCCTTTTACAACAGGGGGGCCATCCTCCCCCTGATCCTGGCCTAACCCCATTATTGGAATGTTCCTGTGTATTGAGGATTCTACACTGTCATTTTTTCACTCCTGGCACCAGTGCGCCTACCAGGATTGGGCACTTTTTTATCCTGGGACTTGTGCACCCAGCTGTCTTTATTGTTTAACTTATTTCATGATATACGTTATATAAAATGCACTCTATATATCAGTGTTGTCTTGCTTAGATTTTGTAAAAACAGGGTCCACCTTATGAAAGTACTCACCAAGATTTGAGGATGAATTCAATTCCAGCCATACTACTCTCTTTTACTTGCTGATTTTATCATCTCTCCATTGGCCTGAATGTGACATCAGATGTCTAAGCAGGTTCAGGTAGAAGAATACAATCATTGTCATGTTTTTGTAAAAAGAAAGAAAACATAGAAAATGCTTCATTTAATTATTGCCTTTTCATCCTCAGACAGCAGCAAGCATGTGGGCGTTGTATATGGAGCGTGCTGCACAGATCTACTTGAAATGGGATCATCTAGATAACTTATTGAAAAGGTACTTTAAACTGTTTTTTTTTCTCTTTTTTTTCTTAATTGTAAGGTGTATTTTTTGACATGTAGTTAAACACGCACAATCAGAGAACCTACCGATTGTGGTTGTGCATGCTTAACTGATCGAGTGAGCAAGGAATTCACGTGTTTTTGAAGGAAGCGTTCATAGGGGCTTTGGGTGTGATAGGGATACTGCTAGTGTACCACATGGAACTTTAGAGTTTTAACTCTAGCAATGTACAATTTCCCTGGAAAAAGCAAATAAAACCTATAACAATAAAATTAAATACTGTGACCTCCCTCAACAAGTCAGAGTTCAAAGATCTTGTCTTTGTATCCATAAACATTCTACCTTATTGATTGTTTTTGGTGGAAAACCATATGGGGGGTAACTACATCCCATTGAAGTACCTGACTGGCCCTCCTCTCATCTCAGTTGTTCTCCAGCTACTGCTTTTGTGGCTTCAAATTCAAAATCACTTTTTTACCCCATGACTCAAGTGAAATCAACTCCATGTGGCTGTTTCACCCTACTGGAAGGTGCATTGTATTTTTTTGAATTTCTTAACAGAACCTGTCTATTATTTTATTCTGGTTCACCCTTGTACTAGAAACAATTACAAATAAGCCTCTGTTGTGTTACAGACTGACAAAGTGTTGCTGACTTTCTGCTGTTAATGTCTAGCAAATATATTAGCAAGTTTCTATTGGCTTTTAGCTGGAGGATTCAGTGATAGCGTTTTTTTCTTCTGCGTTAAAATCTGGCTGAGTGTTGTCTTTCTGCTATTAATGTCTAACAAATGCATTAAGAAGTTTCTACTGGCTTTTTGCTTGAGGATTCGGTGAAAGCACCCAACTTTTTGCTTTATGAACTGTAAAGTTACAGCAAATACATTTCTGTTATGTTGCTATCTGGTTGTGGTATTTTTTTCTGATGCTAATCTCTAGCATATATATTAGCATATTTCTACTGGCTTTTCCTGTAGGGCTCAGTTGTAGTACCTGATTTTACGTTTTATGAACAGCACAGTTACTGGCTATTCTAGTCAATTGTTAATAATGAGACAGTTCTGTTTATGAAAAGAGATGGATCATTGCCTAGTTTTCATATCTGTTAAAATTCAAGCTGCTTATTCTAAAGTGTTTAAATGTCACATTTACAGACTGTATGTTGTGTAGCAAAGAGTGGGAACTAACTGAGATAGGGATTCTACCTGTCCTTCTAAAATCTAGAAATCTCCATCTCAGTAATCCAAACTTTGCATACCAACACATATCTTTTGTCAGCTACTTTATTTTCCAACTGTCCTCAACTGTGGAAGACATTATTTTAGTAATCCCAAACTTGCATACCTACCTAGACATATCTGCTGTTAGCCTTATTTTCCTGTTAAAGGCTAGAAAGCAGAAATGTATAACTCTGAAATATAGTCCACTACTTATGATGGCCAAAGGCTACTTAATGCAACAGGGCACAGATAAATAGTACTTTATCTACCCAGTTTAACCACCAAACAATCCAAATTATTTTAATCTGTCTCTCTGTCTCTCCCAGTGTACTGAACACATAGTATCATTGAAAATTCCTGTTGCAAAGGTAAGACAGACTCACTACAAGGGAACATCCAGAGCTGAATTTCACTCCACTTGCAAAAGCACAAAAGGAAACATACCTTCATTTAAAACCTACGTAAGGCAGTTTCCAATAATCAAATTAAACAAAGAAATATCTTGTTTTCCCTCACTTCTGCATTGGTGTGTTCTGTACTGTAGCGCTTGAATCTCCTGGAGGGACAAACCCTCCCCACCCATGGGCTTATACTGCTGAAGGTGAAGCTAAATTAACACTATAGCATATTTTACTCTAGTAGTACAAAATTACCCTGGAAAATGCAAATAAAACACATAACAATAAAATTATATGCTGTAACTCACCTTAAGTAGTTAGAGTTCAAAGACCTTGTCTTTGTATCTATTTTTTGTTATTTTCTGTTTGAGCTGCCTAGGCTTAATCTAACATTCCAAGTTATTTAGTCTCCACAGGCCTAGAGGGATGTATTTTTCACTGAGACCTCAAACTGTATATCCAGCTGCAAATCAAACTATAGTCTCTTCAGACAGACCTGGGGCTTTTAAAATTATGAACTATGTCACTCAGAACTCAGAACTGCTGTATATCAGCATTTTAAGTATAACTGCATTGAAAACAGTGATATAACCTACACCGTGTTAAAAATAAGATAAATCAGAGTTTTAATCTGCACAGTGCATTTTAAGTTAATTAATTCAGAGGTCAGTATACACACATCTAGTGGACCCCCCAACCTCCTAGAACAACAACCTGTTCTTATTGTAGTCTTAACAGATATGTGTCGTGTAATACCTATAGCCCCCAAAATAAACAACAGCCTCCTCTACTCATCCTCCTATCCTGTGCCAAACTGCATTGCCCAATCACAAGCTGTTCTCAATATACCATCTCCACCCACTTCTGTTGTAAATTCCTTCTCAAATCTCACTCCGCTCCCTCCCCATCAAAATCTACCTATTCCCCTCACTATTATTAATGCTCATTATCTCACCCAACCATACTGCAAATTGTTTACAACACTAACCATGCTGTTTCCCGCTTTTATCACCTTATTCATCTTCCTCTGTTCATTCCTAACATCACCACCAGTAAGTAGTAATAATAAATAAGCACACCTCAACCATTACTTCAGCCTCACCTGTCAGCCATCTTCCCACTAGCTACTCAAAAGTCTCTTCAAGCTTATTTCTCATAACAAAACCAAAAGTGGGAAATGCAACCAAACTGAAACTGAGTCAAAAGGCAACCACGAAACGAAACAATCGCCACCAGGAAGTCAGCCAAAGCTCTTTATTCCAAAACCAAGCAGACAAGGCTGTCACCAGCCACGAAAAAACATGTAAACGCCTTAATCCTCTGATAACGGACAGTATGCATTTTCGTCAGATTCTCGACTTCTTCAGACAATCAGTACATTCAATTAACACAGTATGTATAACGTTGACCATCAATTGATTAATTGAAATTATTCTTTTAATATCTCTGTGTCAGATGGACATATCTGTCTGATGTTTGTGTAGAAAGTTTGAAAACACTTCCCTCATGAAAACACTCTTCTAGTGTACCCAGCGAATCTTACAGCACCATTTACAGGATTAAACTTCTACAGGTTTAATTAAACCTGTTAAACATCTAATCCTGTAGATGGTGCTGTAAGATTCGCTGGGTACACTAGAAGAGTGTTTTCATGAGGGAAGTGTTTTCAAACTTTCTACACAAACATCAGACAGATATGTCCATCTGACACAGAGATGTTAAAAGAATAATTTCAATTAATCAATTGATGGTCAACGTTATACATACTGTGTTAATTGAATGTACTGATTGTCTGAAGAAGTCGAGAATCTGACGAAAACGCATACTGTCCATTATCAGAGGATTAAGGCGTTTACATGTTTTTTCGTGGCTGGTGACAGCCTTGTCTGCTTGGTTTTGGAATAAAGAGCTTTGGCTGACTTCCTGGTGACGATTGTTTCGTTTCGTGGTTGCCTTTTGACTCAGTTTTATTTCTCATAACGCCATTCCATGTTGTAACCCCAAAATACTAAAAAGTGCCAGTCCCAATGTCAAGGTAATACTTCTACCAATCTCTACTAAAAATGCCATAATAAACAAATCATCTTTCTCCACCATCCATCAATGTGGTGATACCCCCCATACCTCTCAACCTCTCAGAGCAAGAAATCTGGACAATGCCAAAAGTAATGGGAAGTCAAAGGCCCAAAAATATGGACAGCTTTTAAATATTGTGCCTATAAACGTAGATGGTTGCTAGAATAACAGGTTTTGTATTGCTATATATTTCTTGAAGGCTATAAAGTCTGAAACTCAAATGGCTGTCATTATTTATTATTATTTAGTGACTTAAATATTCAGTGATTTGCCATAAAAAAATTATGAGTAATAGGCCAAAAATATGAGGCAAACATCTGGACCATCTGTGAAAATCTGGACAGTTGAGAGGTATGTATCCACCCCAACCCAGGTCCTACCAACCCCCAAACTGAAGAATACACCCTAAAGGTGTAAAAATAGTCATTCTAAAACTTAAAAGCACATGCAACAAAATCACAGATTTTCATGCCTGGATGACCCAACACAATCCAGATATACTAACCACAACATAAACTTGTCTAAAACCAGAAATAAAAGATGCTGAAATACTACCCCCTGGTGATAATATTAGTAGGTTTGATAGAACACATAAAAATCAGGTGTAATAGTGATAATCTTCTCAAATATGCTCCGTATACATGTACAATCCCAAAATTTGGAAAATCAGAAATCCTAATCCCACTCCTAAATCTTAATAGAGCAAAGAACTCATGCATTACTGTGCTATATATCACCCCAGGACAGAACATTCCAGTACTTGAAAACATACTATCCAGGATAGCAGATGCAATCACAAATACAATTATCCTCTAGGGTGATGTAAATATTGACTGGCAGTCTTTATATGCAAATCTAGCATCAACAACATGAACCTCTTTGAATTCACTCAGTTTATTAATATACCAACACAATAAGGCAAAAATAACTCCCAACAATCTGTCCTGGACTGGTACTCTTAAAACACCTTAACTCACCTCCAAGAAATCACTCAACAAGTCTGTCATCTCCATTGAAACCTGGCTTACAAAATCCAAACTCTTACTCAACTCACCCCCCAAAATAAAAAACTCCTCCTCTTTAACCCCAAAACTTACATCCCTTGCAAAGCATCTTTCAAAAATCTTTTTGGCACCCTCCCAGATACAGAAAGTGGACACCTACCATCTTATACCCACAGGAATGTTACACAACTAACAAAGGAACATAAGGTCAGAACTACCCATAATCTCTCAAACTTCTATAAAAAGCCTTCATTGAAGCTCTGAAAGTGGTTAACTAGTCCATTTTAAAAAGACTCCCTTTAAGTGATGCAGTTAAATACTTCAATGCAGCATTTGTAAATATTCTTAACACCTTAGCCCCACAGCGTACAAAAAGTATTAAAAAGCACCATATCGCTTGGGTCACCAACCAATGCAAGCTCCTTATGAATGACAGAGACAAACATTGATTAACTGGCAAAAGAATAAAAATGACAAAAATCTACAACTTTTCAGACAGCTAGAAAGCCAAGTCAAGAAACAAGTTAATAATCATAAAATTATATATACTGTGACAACCCACCACTGGACCAGTAATCAAGGAGCCTCAATCCTCACCACTGGTACCTGTGGGGGATGTTTACTGAGACAACGACAGGAATACACACAGTATTTCTAGATGCAGCTCTTTGCATCAAGTGCAGTTTCCCTTAAGAGCACACAGAGACCACAGTCAGTCCAGGGTTGGTTTCTCTCTCTTTTTCCAGATCGCCAGTAAGACTCCCCACTGGCACAGCTATAGAGCTGAGATCTCAGCTGAGTGTCCAATTCAAGGCCTTTGGCATCCTCTCTGTCTAACCATTGCTTCGTGTCCCTGCCCAAGTAGCTGACACACACACTCTTTGAGAATCAATTTACACAGACACACACACACACACACACACACACACACACACACACACACACACACACACACACATACACACACACACACACACACACACACACACACACACACACACACACACACACACACACACACTTGTGGAAGGCTAACACAGGCTAACTAGCTATGCTCCCTTCTGCCAAGACTATAAGGTAGTTATGACTGCCACCAGACACGCCTGCCAGCTACCTTAAGAGTCTTCCAAGGGTACCCAATATACTGAGTGAAATTAATATTAATACAGATGGTAGTTTGACCAAGAGCAAGGCTATTAGGAGTGGCCCACACAGTGTCACCAAATAAATATGCAAGTACTCTCAGAACCTAAATATCCATACAAAGATCAGCCACAATGAAAGGTTTAAATATATTTAATAATAAATAATAATAGAACAAGACAATACTAAATATCAATTCACAGTGACATCAGAGTTCAAAACCACAGGAAATATTTAAAATAACATTGCAGTACATGCTCACACAAATAAAGAAAAACAATATCTAAACTAAGCTTTGCTATATTCCTGACTGAATCTAAGAGAGTTACTATACCCTAATAATTTACCTAGACCAAGGCAGATGATGTGGTGAATGTTTTTTCTTGTTGTTGTCAAGTCCAAGACCAAATACCAAATGCTCTATCTCACTAAGAGGCTTCTCTAAATAATGTCTAAAATATTACTGCTGGGATAGCTTGCAGAATAACATCATTTCTGGTCATCTGACTTCTAGTTTTCATGCAAACCCCCATTGCTGGCAGCTAGCAAGACTTAGCACCTACCTGTACAAATACACAAGGGCTTTTGCTCAGATCTTTGGCAGGTGCTGGAAGTCATAAAACAATTGCATTCCTTCACACTTCAAAACTATTAAATAGTTCACCCCAAAGACAATACAGAAAGTTTCCCAGTACAGACTTTGTGTCTCTGGCTGCATTGAAACCTGTGAGATCGCATATTTATGGCCTCACCTATAAAGTAATTTAATTTCAGATATTTTTCTAAAGTTTGCTGGACTATGGTTAACCCTCCAGTATACTCTGTTAAAACATACATTTAAACAGTTACAATAGTGCATGTGCATTTCTGTTCTCTCCAGTAAGGTACATTGTGCATACATTTCAAACAAAATCACTTTATAAATACCCTTTCAACACAAACTTCTGTACAAATCAGTTTGATATACACACAATATACATTTCTAATAAATTTGTAACACCAACATCTTGTATGAATCAGTTTGATATTCACAAATGACATGCAATTATTTACAAAATTCTATCTAGCTGTGTTAGCAGTACCCCCTTTTGTCACGTACACCTACAACATAGCCATTAAAACAACCCTAAAATATTCTGGACTTCCATACCTTCTCTCATCAACCCAGATATAAAAAAGAATCCCACCCCATACCCAGACAACCCCCCCTCTTCAAACAGCTATCTGTTGTAATACATACTTCATAGAATGTATAGCCAACTTAACCACAAACTCACCTAACACACAGCTAGCGTCCCCCACCTTAGACTCTAGCACATCACCTTCACAAAATTCACCTAACTGCAATCTCTTCAATATACAGACAAATCCACCCTCTTTACATTTAAAGCCGTTTCTATAACTCTCATAAAAAAACTTTTACAATAACTAAAACCTTGTTCCTTCTCAGCTAACAACCTTCCCCTGAAATACCTAACTCTAGTTACAGATGCAATAGCATACCCAATCAACATTCTTACTAATAGATCAGTAACAGAATCCTGTGCCCCTAAATTATGGAAAATAGCATATATTATCTATTTGCATAAGGGAGGTAATTCAACTGACATTACAAATTTCAGTGTCAATGCCATCCTGCTCCCTCTCTAAAATCTTTAAAAATTATCACATCAACAATTTCTCCACTGTCTCTTTCAAAATAAGCTAATCACCAATACACAACACAGATTTCGGCCAGACCACAGCACTGCCACTGCATTCATTTACAGACACTATCAATAAAGCTTATAACTCTAATAAACTTGTATCTGCAGTATTTCTAAAGATATCAAAAGTCTTTGACATGGTCTGTCACACTAAACTCCTCAATCAACTTTCCACCCTGGGTCTATCATCTCAGTCTATTCAATGGTTCTCAGGATACCTTGCCAGCAGGCAGCAAGCTCTAAAATGGCAAGGGTCCATCTCTGCATGCCTTCCCACTTCTACAGAAGTCCCTCACAAACCCATCCTTGGCCCTCTGCATTCAATATGTTTTATCAATAACCTACATTCATCTTTTTGTGAAGGCTCCCTGATTCAATATGCAGATGACTCTACCATCATCTGCTGTTCAAACACAGTAACTCACCTCCAAGAAATCACTCAACAAGCCGTCATCTCCATTGAAACCTAGCTTACAAAATCCCAACTCTTACTCAACCCCCCCCCCCAAAAAAAACTCCTCCTCTTTATCCAAAAAACGTACACCTCAAACAAAGCATCTTTTAAAATCTTTTCGGCAAATGGCACTGAAATTGAATTAGTTCAACATACCAAACTATTAGGAGTCATATTATAATAATCTTAAATTTGACTTCCAGATCCAAGCAATATCAAGAAAACCCATCAAAAACTAGGCATGGTATACAGAAACAAACATTTCCTGAGCACACCGACAAAAAATATTCTAGCCAAAACCTAAATTCTGCCCTCCATACTCGATGGAGTCCCAATTCTAACCAATTTACAATCGTCCATAAAAAACAAACTTAAAAGCTGCTACAACAAAATTGCCAAGTTTGCCACTAATTCATCCTCCTTTACCCATCACTGCAAATCTCTGCATACCCTTAGTTGGCTGGAACTCCCTCTCCACCTGACCTACATTCAACTTATAATACGTGAAATCATACACAAACTATTAGCCTGGCAAGCTCTTAACCCTTTAATCAACATATATTTCCCTAAAAGAACTTTCAAATCAAAAGACAACTTCTCACCATAAATAAACTAAATAAATCCCCTGGATAAAGCCTATACTTGTACTTAGTAGCAAAAAAAAAAAAAAAAGGAACTCGCTACCTCTAACCACCAAAACTATTTCTAACCTACCCACCTTTAAATGCTCCCTAAAAGAATACTTTACAAAATCATGGACCTCCTCTTCCTCCACTCCTGGCTGGACTTACTCACTACACTTCATTTACCCCTTCAACCTTAGTCACACCTCACTGACCTCTCCAACCTCCTACTATAGCCCAAGTTCCAGCTGAAGAAAAGCAACCTCAAAGCATGATGCTGCTACCACCATGCTTCACCATGGGGATGGTGTTCTTTTGGTGATGTGAAGTGCTGTTTTTGCCCCAAACATACCTTTTGGAATTGTGGCCAAAAAGTTCAACCTTGGTCTCTTTAGACCATAACACATTTTCCTACATGCATTTGGGAACTTGATGTATTGTTTTGCAAATTTTAGCCAGGCCTGGATGTTTTTCTGTGTAAGAAAAGGCTTCCATCTTGCAACCCTACCCCATAGCCCAGACATATGGAGAATACGGGAGATTGTTGTCACATGTAGTACACAATCAGTACTTGCCAGAAATTCCTGCAGCTCCTTCAGTGTTGATGTAGGTCTCTTGGCAGCCTCCCTGACTAGTTTTCATCTTGTCTTTTCATCAATTTTGGAGGGACGTCCAGCTCTTTGCAACATCACTGTTGTCCCATATTTTCTCCACTTTTTGATGACTGTCTTCACTGTGTTCAATGCTGTGGAAATTTTTTTGTACCCTTCTCCTGACTGATACCTTTCAACAATGAGATCTCTTTAATGCTTTGTAAGCTCTCTGCAAACCATGGATTTTGCTGTAGCAGACAACTGAGCAAATGTCAGGAAAATCCTACTAGGACAGCTGAACTTTATTTGGGGTTAATCAGTGTCCCTTTAATTGATGGCAGGTGTGTACCCAAGAAGATTGAATGCTGTAATTAAATCAAAAGGTGCTTCAACAAATTATTAGTTTAAGGGTGGCAACACTTATGCAACCAGCTTATTGTACTTTTTTTATTTTTTATTTTTTTTTTACCCTAACAGATTTGTTTGTTTTTCAATTGAATTGTACAGGTTATATGTCACAGTAAAGGTGGGAAAAGTTTTGAAATGATTTATTGTGATCTCATTTTTTTATATCACAAAAACCTGGCATTTTAACAGGGGTGTGTAAACTTTTTATATCCATTGTATATCTAGTCAGCCATGTGAGTATCACTCAGACCAGGTTAGGTGCATGACCGTGTGAATGGCAGAGGAGGGATATAAGAGGGAGAGGCCTGCAACAAGACTGGCCATGGGTATCAGACCAAAGTCCTTATGGATGAAGCCCCACACCTGCAATTCAATGTCCCAGAAATAATCAAATGTCTGATGTTGTTTGCTTGGGTCAATGACCCTGGTGCAAGTTCTTCTAGAGTCTGTGCCACTTCAAGGACTGCCCAACTCTACTAGTCCAGAGGAATGTCCTTGGATTTGAAGCCTCAGTAGTGAGTCCCCCTCACTTGATACCAGTGGTACTAGGGTGGCTTAATGGGCTACTCTCCAAGATCATTTTAATTGGACCCTGGGCTAGGCTGATCAACAAGAGGATAAGTAATACAAGCACCCTGGGATAGACCCACAAGGTGAGAGTTGCCAGTGCACCTCTGTCTGGTATCTTGTCTTCTAACAAAATGGTGGACCAGAACTGACTCTACTTCTCACTAACTGGGGTCATTTTCCATCTCTTTGAGAACAGGAAGGCAGAGAAAAATACAGGCTTACTACAATAAGGTCTTAGCCCCTTTCAGTTCTATGATCAAAGTCTGAGATGAAGAAACTCTAGTGTTTATACTGGATGGCAAGAGGGACTCTCCACCAGTCAACCGAGAAGCCTCCTTTCATCATGCAGAAAGGGATTCAGGTGAGTTTAAACAGTCACCAAAAGCTCTATAAAGAGCATGATAATATAATGTTTACTTACTGTACCAAGGATCAAGAACAGAATTATGCATTTAGTAAAGAAAGATTAGTTGGCAAGGGTCTGAGTGTATTTAAGTAGTTGAAAAATGACATCCCAGCCTACATTATCACAGGTACACATCCATATCTGAGCACTGAAAGCAGGGAGCTCTGTGAAATTTCACTAGTATCTCTCATTTTCTTTCACTGCAAATTTTGGTTACTATTACCTTGTGTTACTGTTACACCTGCAACATCCAGTTTCAAGGACAGCTAACTTTTGTTTTAATATTTTAGAAGATGATGCCAGATGCTGGCTTGATCTATCATTTAGGGTTCCTGATGTTATGGCTAAAGAACTCTTAGCTTGACTTATGTAATTGTATCATGGAATTACTTTTGGGGGAAATAATTTTTAAATACTTGTAGTAGTGTTGGGCAGGTTTTGTGGCATTCAGCTCTTTAAGCAATCTGAATCAAACCCAAAGAAGTTCTACAAAGTTAATTATTTTATCCAGTCAAAATGGCCAGTTTCAGTTCAGCAGCTCCTGAAGAAACCCTACCACCAAGAATCAACAATGGAAGTGTGCCCCCATTGCCCTTACTGTGTTCCAGATGTTCCATGTTTGACTAGGGGAGAATGGGAGTGAGCAGTCAACATCAATTTGACCATTTGGGGGGTGGAAGGAGGCAACACAGGTTCTCTGCAACTGCAACATTAGGAGCTTGGTGAGCTCCATGGTGCAAGTGGTGTACCATGTGGTCAGAAGGGTCAGCGTGCACAGACGTGTGCCTGCACCTCCTGAAGGGAGAGACTGTGTGCAGCAGGGTGGTGGGCACTAGGGCACATTCCCCAGCTACAGTATGATCCTGCATCAGTGTCCTCCATCTTTTCACTGGTCTCAGACATGGGCTGGGCTGAGCCTGGGGAGTCTAAAGTGGTCCTGCAGACCTGGTCAATGAAGAGAGGAACTGATGGCAGCTTATGGTTAGTGGTAGGGTGGTAAAAAAAATAAAATCAGCAATGCAAACACCTCCAAAGACCCCAGCTGCCCACAGCATCTTTGATAAAGCTCAGTGTGGTAACCTTATTCCATTCTCCCCATGACTTTCATCTTCCTCCCACCACACAGTGGTTAGAAAAAAAATAAATAAATACTAATTCAACATAAATTCAGCCTGCACAGGCATATGAGCCAGCTTGAACCCTTCCTCAGCTTTGAATGCCATTGCTGGTGGTTTAGTTGTTGGAATAGTCTCTTACAAAGCCTATTGGAGGCATCTCTGATATTATTTAAAATACATTAATGCAAGTGTTTATTAGAGTAGCACACATGTTATGTCAAGACATGAGCAGCTATAGTGTCAACTGACTGTACTCAGCAACTATAGACTGTCACCGGTTCTACTATGAAATGCTGCCTTCCTGAAAGTCGATATTTTGAAAGGACAAAAAAAAGTCTGCAATCCCAAAGGGTGAAAAACTTTTTTTCTCTCCTTTTTTTAAGAGAGGCAAGCCCCCCCCCACACACACACACACACACACACTCCCTGAACTTATATATACCAACTACACAGATGTACCAACTTGAGGAAGAGAGAAATCTCCCTAAAAAGTGAATCATTGCCAGCACACAATTAGAAATGACACCAGCATTTTTTCCAATGGGAAACAGCATTCAGCATTATGCAGTTAATCTTTTTTTCTACAGGCTATTGATGTTCGAGCAGTTTCACCTCAAGCATGTTTAGGGGAGCCACTGTTACCTTGTCTGTGCACAATGCATGTGAATATGTCTAAACCTAGAGTTTGCTGCACCTGTTGATGTTGACAGAGGGTTCACAAAACACAACTGAACTGCAAATCATGCTTGTTGTACAGTTTTTGGAAATAGATGAACAGTTTGGTACAGCCAAAATAGCCCATTGATGACTGGGATGCAGAATATAAGGGCAATTGCCAATTAGTAGGAAGGTTATGCCAAACAAATCTGATATGAGTTATTTGGAAAATCAGAGTATGAGACCAGGACAGGGCTGTGGATATGGTACACCTTGATTTTAGGAAGCCATTTGATATTGTGTTGTACAAAACAGTAAATAATAAAGTTAGTCATCCTTGGAATGGGTTGCAAGATGATAGCCTAGGCAAAAAAAATGTGTATCAGTACATACAAGGTAATATCAGGGGTGTAGCCAGAGACTTCCATTTTGTACTCAGACCTAATGTTGCTGCCCCCATTACCCACCTATCACTTTCAAAATGTACTCAACCATCAAAATTCTACCCACAGATATACTATAGGAAGAGATATACTATAGGAAGAGGTGTGTTATTTTCAACTGTTACCATTTGTATCCATAAAAAGCTAATTCTAGAGGTGTATTCCTTTTGCACAAGAATTATTTGCATATCTCTATACTGCAAATACTCATTTACATAGTTCTAAACGTTCTGTGCTTTTTGAGTGCTGACATTTCCAGGAGATGCTAAATAAAAAATGTACTCATTTGAGTACACCTAACTACACCCTTGGGTAATAGTCAACTATTGTTAACAGGTAGGTTTACTGGGCACACAGTCCCTTTTCAGGGGTCGTTGGGGATCACTGATTGGGTAAGTGACTTGCCTAGGGTCACACAGAAGGCAGATGAGGACAGAGTGAATCAAACTGTACCACGGGATCTACCTCTCAAACTGTACCACGGGATCTACCTCTCAAACTGTACCACGGGATCTACAGTTTGCATTCTTAACCTCTGTGCCAACTGTCAGACTTAAACAAGAAAGAGAGTGAAATTCCACAGAGGTCACTACTGCAACCTGTCCTTTTTAATGACTTCATAAATGAGGGATTGTAACCTTTTGCATGTAACACAACAACCTGCAGTGAGACTGATAACAACAAGGATGTGACAGGATGACAAAGTGTGGCAAGGTCAGGGCTAGCATAAAAAAAAAAAAAACAAAGTAGCACTCCTTCAGGGGAAAAATCCAGGCATACATGTATATAGTGGGGAGAAATATTTTTAAAATAAAAATTATATTACTACATTAAAATGAGTATAGAGTTACTGCTGATAAAACAAATCTTTTAATTTAGTATTGTAGCTTATTTGAGAAATACATTTAGCTTTGGGCATAAACATTTTGTGCTGTGTAAGTTTCACTTGTCTGGAAGGATGTGAAACATTGAATTCAGAGTTTTCTTCAAACATTGGCTTTTATGGCGAGTGTCGCTGAATGAATGGCCTATGGTGCCCTATTTAAAATAGATGTCTAAAAAAGGCTTTGCCTGTTACAGTGCTTATATGTTACTAAGTAGCATGTCATCTTTTATACTTTTTTTAGTAATTACAGAGTTACTGCTTATAAACCTTAACATCTTATTTTAAACTTCCAGCTGATTTAAGTTCAGTTAATATTTCATTTGTAAAAAAATGTGGATTTGATAAGATGAGCTGGTATCCTCACATACTATAAAGTCAGTTTTATTTTCAGCTTGAGATAAATGTTCTGAAAGCAGCAGGAATCACATCCTTGTAGCAATTACTACATACCTTGCCTACTACCCTTTGAGTTCCTTCCTCTCCATGGACTTTGCTTCCTTTATAGTGCACATTCTTTGCTAGGCTTTGATCTGAAGGAGTGCTGTGCATAACAGCTTATCTATCTAAATGTTAAGTTCATATTCCAGTACACTGCTTATGTGCCGCTTTACTTGTATTATTCCTGTGAACAAATGGTTACCATTGCTTTTCTAATAGTTACTTTCTTGTTCAAATTTTTGCATTGAATGGGAGGAAGTAGAATGCAAGGTGACATGGGATGGCAGCTTATCCATTACTTAGGAGAACTGAGCAGATTAGCTAGGCACAGTGTATCTGCTGTCACATTGTGTATTTCAGTATAATGGTTCTGAATGTCCTGTATTACAGTATCCATAAAATGAGTATTAAAATGCAGAACTGGACTCACTTGTAAGCTGTCAGTGTCTCATTTCTGTATATGGTACACATAAATCAATGACCTATTTTATAAGTGGTAGTTTCTTGCTGCATCTAAGTATATGACCCCCTTCCATCCATTTCTTTCAGGGACTTCATGTCTTGAGACTCAGTCTTTGTTGCCATACTGGAACTTCCTTCATAGGTACCACTGTTATCATGCAAACATGTTATTTGCAACCACCACCTGTCCACTGAACTCTCTGACACGTACATCTAATGTGATCTCACCTATTGGAAGTAGTAGGCAAATGCAACCTTTTGACTGAGTTAACTCACATAAACTTGCTTGGTTGTACCACAGGCATTTCTACATTAGAGCACATGGCTAATTAGCATAAGCCATTCCCCTGGGATACCTCATTGGCATGCAGCCAAGGCAAGAAGATGGCACATTGTGAGGATTCTACAGGCTGTATAATCATTGTAGAGTAGAGGGCCTGTCTCTGAATCAGGAAAGACTATCTCAGGCAGAACAATGGCCATGTTAGGGCTTATGGCTTGCTGTGGCCCTTTCTGGATCTCTTTTGTTTAGTGTCCCTCTTACCATCTGTGAGTCCATGGCAAAATATTTAATAGTGTGGTCCAGTCACTGGATTCTGATTAGTGACCTTACCTGTTGCATGTACAGGCACATTCCTCAGCTCATCTCCTGTGACTCAATAGATCCTGCTTTTGGTTATCTTTAATCTTGCTTAGACTGTGATAAAGGTGACAATGTTATTTTCATTCTGGTTAAGTCACCAGACTAAAATAAAATTTTCCATATTGGCTTCCAAAAATCAGAATAGAATTGAATTATGTTCAACATTATCTACATAAAATGTGAGAAATTCAAGGAAAAACATTACTACTCACACACACAGACACACACACACACACACACACACACACACACACACACACACACACACACACACACACAACCAGCAGACATGAATCAATGCAGTACAAAGTAAAAAGTAAGCTCTTGTCAGTGTTCAGTCCTGAAAGCACGGGCTAAACTTCTGCTTATTTTTAGGCCAACCGGGGTACACTGTCCAGTTTTGCCTTGAGTCGGTAACTTAGTTGCAGCACTAAGATGGTGTGATATGATTATGTTTCAGAAGAAAATACTGAAAATGACTAAAGTTATGAGGCTTTATTCAACCATTTAAAGGTAAACTTGTGCCTTTGATAATTTTTAATACTTTTCCACAAGTTTAATGTATATCCTTCCCGACCATAAAAGTAGACAAAATGCATGCAGCTTATCCTAAAGATTATTTTATAGTTTATGGGGAACTTTATATTTGCTGTCCTTGAAATGAGTGATAGCAGATGACACTCTTGTGGTATAGTCTAAAGAAATTGACAGTATTGTAATTTTTTTAAGTTATAATATTGAAAACGACGTAAGCAATTTGGTAATTTTAATGCAGACCTGCTACTTTGTTACTAAAAATTTTGGATCAAATTTTCCAGGTGTTTCTTTCAAGTCTTTGCTACATGAAGTACAATAATGCCAGTGGATGGCTTTTTCCTAAACAGTAATTTTACATTAATCTGCAAAATGGACTTTCTGGACAGAACTGTGCAATGACAGCAACATATTTCATAGGACATGGCCCCATACCTGACGTTGAAAACCTGGGTAATAATATTGAAAATTGAGAAATGTTACATGCCGAGATTGATCATGTCAAACACTGGTTTACAGCTTCAGTAGATATTGATAACTGTGTATCAGGTTTTCAAAATATTTTTCTTAGGACTACCAGCTCATGAACTTTAAAGGGTGGGACTCATAACCATAACTGGCACTGCAGAAGGCTGATGTGCAGCATAAAAAAGAAAAAAATCAGTAGAGCAAATCACAAGTCATTGTTAATAGTAGCAAAAGATAAAGTATGTCACAGGGCAACACAAGTGTGGCATATGTAAAATGAAATGCATTTACAACAGAGGCCAAAATAAAAACAGGTCCAATTTATGAAAGACATATAACATGTACCAAGATACTGCTAACTACAAACAAGGAAGGAAAAGCAATACTGACCATACAGTACTCTGACCACATATATTGACTATAACTCAGCCATAATTGTGAATACAGTATGTATCACTCTCCAAACAGCTGCAAGAGCACCATCTTTGTACCCCAAGTGTACATGGAGGCATGTTAGGTAAGATTTCTATAAATATTCCTCAACGAGCAGGAGCTACTGAAATGATTCTGGATGGATGGATGGATGGATGGATGGATGGATGGATGGATCGATAGAGGGAAGGATACTCTGTCAACTTCATAGGTTCATAGGTGTTTACTAAGCTAATGACCACAAGGGCCTTATTAAGCCTAGCCATGCATTCCAAATCTCTGACAAGTTCTGATATCCTTGATAAGTGTAAGTAGGGGCTTGGGAGGTGAAACATTTACAAGCAGGGTCCTGGGAGATGAACCATTTACAGGTTGCCTGTGTCCATTAGAGGTGTAAGTGCCAAACCAGGGATGACATTTGTTTCTACTGCTGTTCATCTTTTTGAGTTTTATACTTGCTTTTTAAGGTTTAATAACTCCACATATATTATATTTTTAGTAACATACAAGTTTATTTCTCTTATGTTGAACTTTGCTCCAGTCCAGCTACTGTTACAATGGTGAGTTGCATATTTTCGTCTGGTTTACTAAGCATACCAGCATTCTGACAGAGGCAAATTCCTTGAGTATATGGAGGTGTGCGTCAATCAAGAATAGGAGAGGAATGCCATGACTAAACTAGGTAATGGTAGGTACACTGACTCAATTGCATGTGCTTTGTGGAATGTTTGGGCTTTAGGTACTCTATATACAAGGAGTGCAGTTGATCAACAAAAACTAAGCTCAGGAATGTAATTGCCAAATATTTTATTAATTTCTGTCCAGGACGGAGGAGGGTGTGTGGTACATGTCTGCAAAAGGGGGGTGGTAATGAACTTAGTTTGTTAGGCTGACAAGTAGAACAAGAACTCAGAGATAATTTAGAAAGATGGATACTTTTAAAGATAAGTGATGCTAAAGATTCTTGGTGTTATGCAACTTCTTTGGACCCAGTGAGGACCAAAATCTGTTTTTTTTTATTTATTTATTTATTTATTTATTTTTTGGAAGGCCATATCAGAATTGAAAGGGTCAAAGGATAGAGTAATTGTAGGGGGTGATTTTAATATTGTTCCCAATCCAATACTTGATAAAATTCCTCCTGGGAAACCAGGGCTTCCTAAGGTTTGGAATACCTTCCACAAATTCATAGATGATCAAGACTTAGTTGAGATTTGGAGAGCTAATTACTCTCCAGTGAGAGGTTATTCTTGTTTAGGTGCTCGAGATGAGTCTAAGCAGGATAGATTTTTGGTTGTTGGATAGACTGTTGGGGTAATCAATAAACTATTATTACCATGTGAGTGTTGCAGCATGATGCGTACATGGGCACAGCAAGTTTTAGATTCAGCAAACTCCATGTAGGGGCGCACAATCACGTGCACTCACGTGCAAATACAGAAACTTTTGTGGAATGCAAATTTCAGCATAAGTAGCTAAAATTTATGCTAATGAAGCAAACTGATGTGAGTGAGTGATCCAACAAACTAAAATTAAGCCATGTAGACTCCATGTATATGTGGGTAGTGCACCCGGAAAATTTCTGACTACAGGAGTCTACACGGAAACACAAACAATTCAAAGTATAGAAAGTTGTACAGAACTGACCTCAACAGATAACATAACATATATTATGGCCTAAGTACACCCTGTGGATGCTGGAAAATCAGACTCCAAAAAAGAAATGTGAGTTTATCTGCCCTGACATAAATGCACCTTTGACCTCATCTATAATACATGACAAGTGATGGATACTGAAGATTTTAGAGGGCAACAGATTTCCCTGTTAAATGAGGTCCATCGCTACTGTGATCATATTGGCCATTAGCATGTTTCAGAGGCCTAATGGAATTAAGGCTAGTATCCCATACTTCAGCTGGTAATACCTTCCATTAGTTCACCGAGTACTTAATGCTATATATGGGGGGAGTTCCTATCACGTCGTCGAACATTTAGATTGTCAAACACCTAAATGTTGACACCTAAATGTCGAACGCTGAAAACCGCTAATGGCCAATTACGCAGATTTTTTCCCAGGGGAAAAATTCTATTGTCCGTCATCGGGGATTTGCCCTTTTCCCCGATGTAGAACAATCTCGAAGTTGGTATATTGAGTTATGGGGGGGTGTGGGGGCACAGCCCCCCACGTCGGGGGGTGTGGGGGGTAACATACATGCCAAACACAGTGCAGTCTATGGTTATGGCACATAGGATGTCCATGCCTGAGAAGGCAGGGGTGTCACTCCAAAAACATCTAAATGAAGTATGACTGTACTTGAAGAAAAATAGATATATATGCTGACAGCTTTGGAAATAGTCATAATGCACATGTCTAGCTATTTAGTTCTCTGCACCATGTCGTAGAGAACAGCACCATCCAATATGCTTGTGTTATGGGTTATTTCAGATGCCCACTGAAGCCATGACTGCTCAGCCCCATTAGTCTGCCGAAGGTCACTGGCTAAGGTCTACAATGCTTCCAAATGCAGGAAAACAAACATTGTAAGGTGTGTGTTTGCACACTTAAAACAAGATTCTGTTGTCTGGATGACTTGGGATGGTCACTGTTTTAAAGAAAAGTCTTCAGTGTGTGCTGTATGCCGCATAACCTAACAATAAGCAGCTTGACACCAAACTGCAGCACCAGTAGCAGCACTACAACCACAAGGTACAGGCAGCCCTGAGAGGTATATAGTGTGGGAGGAGCTAGTTTATAGCTAAGTTTGTATGAGTTAGTTTGTGACAGTTTTGTGAATTTATACAACTGACTACACAGAATTACTGCAACATTTTTGCACAGTATATTAACAAGCATCTCCTTGACTGCATTACTGCAAATAACAAAAGGCATCTTTTTTAGGAACTTAAAATCTTTTTTAGAGAGGGCATCATAAACAAAATATAGCTCAAGCAGTCAAATATGACAACTGCACTGTGAATCCTTTCTAGAGTCCACATTTTTTGTGTGCTTTGATAAAAGGTGAATGTCAACAACATAGCAACCCATTAGAATAACAAGGAGCGCTACACAGCCAACAGGATTTTTCACTCCTATTATTTATAAGAGGCACAAAGTTAATTACCTTGAAGCAAAAGCCAATCATCTTAAAGCAAGGAAAATGTAGACCACCTCCTCTGCTGAACAGTGTGAGAACTGTACTCTAGTTTTAGCTTTACTTACTGAAAACCTCCCAGATCTAAAATATATTGAGGGTCTGAATGCAATACCAAGAAAGGAGGGGGGGTATCCATATTCATCAAAGACACCCACACCTCAAGACTGGTGGGCAGGCACCCAAAGATCGGGCATCGGAGACCAAATCCAGGCAAATAGGCAAGACTGCAAGACTGCTCTGCAAATTGTACAGGCCACCCTCACACACCAAACTCAACTCAGGAACCATGGCCTTCCTTAAAGAGCACTAGGGGATAAATGTATCACCAAACACACCATCATAAGGTGACTTCAATTACCCCCCTAATAGACTGGGAACACACTACTCAAGCCAACTAGCCCAAAAAAAAGTTCCTGGAATTCATACCTGCCATGGAACAACAACTACAACTAGTCACCATCCCAGAAGAGAGAAAACATACTTGATCTCATCAATCAATGCAACAAATGGAGCACAATGTTCAAGTATACTTCACCACTTCCTCACTCAGATCACTAATCTCAAAACTAATCCTACTGAGGTCCCACCCCACCCCAAATAAAAATAAAAGACCACAGTAAAGAACAACCACACCAACACACTTCACACTGGTAGTGGTGTGGTCCCCGAAAAAGGCGAGCCCCCAGCTGAAAAGTAAAAGTCAGCCGCAAACCTGTTTACAACTGCACCTTACCCCAGCACAGCAGACTGCACATGGATAAAAGAAATCCAAGCTAAACAAAAGACTCTTGAAAATTAAAGCCAAGTCCACTCTGGTGGACCACCCCCAAAGAACAAAACAACTACAACAAAAAGAGGAAGCAAGATAGAGATAGAGAAAAAAAAAAAAAAAAGAAACCAAAACCTATCATATCAAAAAAAAACTAGAGAAAAATATTAAAAAAATCAATAGCAAATTGAAAAATAGCTAAAGAAGAAAAAGACAACAATCATAACCAGCCTTCTTTTATGAAACCAACAGAAACCCAAACTCCCAGATATGCTCTCAGAAGACTGATTTCAAAATGATGTGAAGATGACATCCCACAGACATTGCCAACATATAGGTGCTGAGTTCAGTGCAAACTTCTTTCCCCCCCCAAATAGATATCTATACTACCCCCCACAGCCTCCCAAACAAAAAAAACAAACAATCTCCAAGACAAAACTTCCAAACAAAAAACAGCTGTCCACAGACCCGATGGTGTGTCCCCCCCACCCCGAACCAGAACTCCACAAGGAATTAAGCTACAAGTTGTGACAGCTGTGTAATCATTACCTCTGGTCTCTGTACACGCACTGAAGGAGTGCCTCTGCAACCACCTTCACAAGGCGGTGCCTCCACCTGCACCCTGAAATTAATGCCCATTAGCTTGACAAGCCTTATCTGCAAAGCCATGAGGACAGGACTACGGACCATGGAATAAAGACAGGGAATTTGCAGACTTTGATCCATCCCAGTTTGGCTTTTTGGAAAGGCAGATCATGCCTTCTAAACTTGGTTGACTTTTCTTTTCAAAAACAAAGCCAGTGATGAGGAGTCAAGGCACCTCATACCTTACACCTCGATCTGGCGAAGGCCTTCATACAATAACTTACCACTACTCGTCATCATTTTGATCACAGTTTAACGCATAAATGTTAAGATGTACATCACAACATGGTCTGATGGCTGCCATTGAGTGACCAGACCCACAGGGTTCAAGTGGGGACTTAAAGTCAGACTTAAAGCCTGCCACAAGTGGTGTACCACAGGGCTCTTCTTTGTTTGGCCCTTTTTTTTGGCAGCTTCTTTCTTCCAACAAGCAAACACAGGGTTGGCAGATGAACAAACACTGCAACCAACTGCAAACAAAAAATAATAGACACAACATCTGATCTGGTCACAGATCAGGATCACGAGTGCAGGAGCCAAAGCCATGGTGCCAAGCCAGAGCCATGGCCTAAAGTTAAATGCCAAAAAGTGCATACATACCCAAAAATAAAAACACCCTAGCCTAGCTAGCAACCAGAACTGAGCACATCCACAGTTATCACCCAGGGGGACTCCAGGTTAGTAGAGACCTTCATTTCAGTGTCCATGTAGCTAAGACCTTCTAAGCTAACAGGAGATGGAAGAGGATCTACATTGCCTCATCCATCTCAACTAAGGCTCTCACAAGGCTCCTATACTCATCATGATCAGACCACACTTTGAGCACCATTCCCCATTGAAATGTATCTGACCCGGAGTAAGGAGCAGGTGACTCAGCACTTCACCAAGGGGACCAAAAACAACCATTCCTCTCTTAAACTGCTGAACTTGTCTCACTCTTGAACTCTCTCTCTATTCAAGCGCTACCGCTCCTACCCTGTGTGTCCTTGTTTCCTTTGAAAAAGGCCATGTCAAACCATGATTTGATGAATATGCTGATGAATAAAAAAATCTAGAAAAAATAGAGAGACAAGGGGGAGAGACAAGGGACCTCGACACAAACATTACACGGCTATTAATAGGACGTGCTGGAATGGAGCAAATAAATATGCTGTGAATAAAAATAAAATCCTATGTGAGGCAGGTAGATGTGAGGCTGGAGATGTTCTCTGGCCTGACTAATGGATGGGAGATGACCAATGGATGGGGATTACCTCATACTAACTGTATTTCTCCCAGAGAGGCACACAGTAGCAAAATAATGTGTATAAAGGGGGGTACTCCCCATATGTAAGCTTAATAGCCCTATATGAACCTATTGTAAATGCCCTCTGCAGAACCTATGATAATCTAATGCTGGATTTTTGCATGTGGTTTAAAATGACTCTCAACAGTTCTGAGCACCTCATACTGCTAGTGGCGAGAACACCAAGGTTGCATCTGATTTCTTTAGCTCTGCACCAGTGGCTGAAGTGTTTCATACATTTGTTGCAAAAGATAAAGATTGGTTTAAAGTCAGGGAGACAGTTTTCTCTATAGTTGCAGCTATCAACCTCTTAGCTTCTCTGTGCTCCCGATTGCTCACAGCCACTACAAAATGGAAATTCCTTGTATAAGACTTCTTCTCATTATTTAAGTACTTGCATTCCACTATAAACAGGCCATTTCACCTTAACTGTAAACCATTAATGGTGGACCTATATGTCAAAGCACATGAGAGGAAGAAACCTTCCTTGTTAGAGTCTGAATGTATTAATGTTATTAAGAAGCTGTTCTACCATAAACTACATTATCTCATGTGGCATGTCATCACTCCAGCTACCCTACATATTGCACTAGTTAATTAGGAAGTTCTCCATCTTTTTCATTTCAAAACAGAAATGCAGAAAGATCCTTAATTAGGTCATGATAGCCCATTTCTCACATGGTGACATGGGGTTTGTAAAACACAGAGCATATATTCTCAGTCCTAGATTATCTCTTATATAGTGTATACAGCAACTCACTAAATACAAGACCAAGTCTTCTGGAAGCTGGCCCCTGGTCTAAACCTGTTTATAGATAGACCTTACAGCAAAGTAAGTTACTTACACCAAGAACAAGTATTTTGGAATTAGGGCAGGCTTACAATAGCTAATATCACAATGCTATCAATATCTTAACTTTCATTTTTATAATAATCCTAAATGGAATTATTTTCAGAAAGAAACTGAAACATTGTAACCTTTATTACACTAGCTTATTCCAAAAGATGTTCATCACATTGATCACTGCTGCGGTAGCCTTAGCTATATGGTTTATATCCTGCCAAAGATATAACAGCTTCCAAAGCGGTAGGCACCTTCCACATGCCAGATCATTAAGCAACTCAAGCTGAGTTGCGTAAATAGACAGGTTTGGGTGCCATGTCCTTCAGAGCTTTCCTGCCACCAAAGAAAGTGCTCCCCTTTGGGCTTTCAGGGATTGACAGTCATTTTGTTCTGTTTCTTTGCTAGGCAGATAATTTCCTTTGGGGGAAAATTTATTGTTTAAATGTACTTTCTTGTTTGGGAAAGTTATTTTTATTCTAGGAGCTTGCATTTTGAGACCTAACTGCACTTTTAAATGGGAGCACACATTTTTCCTGTAAGTTTTAAACAGTGATAAAAATATTTTTAATAATTTTTCCTCTGGAAAACTATGTTTGTTTTACTTTTTGCAGTTGGCAATGTGTATTAAAGTGCATTTTACTATGTTTTTGTTGAGAAAAAGTGAACTTATACCAGCTTGTGCTGCTTGGTTTCCCCTAGAAAAAAAAGGCACTATTTTCAGCTTGACCGTGGAATAAAGTACTGGTATCATGGTAAGTCCTTCTTCCAGCCACAAAAAAAGTTAAGCAAACAGCTTTTGCCACCACAGAAGGCTACAAATGTGCCTCAGCTACAAGTGGGTGACTCTGTTGTGGCTAAAGCCATTTCCTCCGACTATTCATCTTTCACACCCATTCTCTCTGGTATAGCATCTACAGTCACTGTGGATCAGGGGGTGATCCATGTCCTCAGCAGCTGTTTTGGGTTCCCCTCAGTGAGCAAGGGAGATCCACTCTTGTCAGTCATGGGAAAAGGGCACCAAAGTCTTCCTTGTTTAGTCATAATGTTATTCCCATTACTATTGAAGCTGCTGCTGCCATTATAAACTCTCTTGACTCCAATTTTCTTGTCAAAAAGAAATAGAAAACTAAACATGTATCTGATCCTACTCAAATGTCCCTGGATATGAGTAGTTTATTAGGTCTGGCTGAGAGTCTAATTCAGGCTATTAATCCATCTTATGAGCTGGTTTATAGTAAAAGAAAAGGAATGCCTCTTTACCCTGAAGATATTCAAGACTCTGAATATGGACAGGAAGAATGAATGGACAGTTGCAGGGTTTTCTTCTCAGATTTCTGATTTAGATTCAGAAGAGAGCATGGTTTCTGATTCTCCCTGTGATATTCTCTTTATTTATTTCCAGAATGTGCCAGTATTTTCAGTGGAAGAACACTGAGGTTTATTCATCCCTTAGAAAATACCATGAGTTGCTGCAAACAGACTTTCTAAAACCTTCTTCCGGCCCTCCTGTGTTGTCAGCATTGGCAGATGTGTGTGTCACTGCCTGCAGTTTCTCCAACAGTCAGTCTGGTAACCATTTGAAATGTTGGTACCCACTAGAACGAGTCCCGAAACATGGAGACTGAATGGCCAATAAACTGACGTACATATACGAAGTCTGAGATGGCCATTTCTCAGACTATTCCCTTTTCTTTGAGGTATGGCAATCTCAGAGTTAGCATATATACACCTGTAATACACCCCTGCAAAAAATAAGTTTAAAGGAGAAGAGCAATCTATGAGATTTGCTCTTTTCCTGGGTTTTTCTGTTCTTTTTTGGCTTGTTGGCACTCGCCATTTCTAGTGGTGACATTTCATTTTGGAGCTAGTCAGTCTGCTGGACCTCAAAAAGCAGATACATTGTATAAAGTTCCTCAGTCTTTCGAGTTTTTATACACTTATCCCCAAACCTGACACAGCAGCTATAGTCTTAGTTAATCGAACCACTGCCAAACATTTAGTTAATTCAAATCCTTCTCTTTCTGACAAGGGTAGTAAAATAATTGATAAGTATGAGAAAATTGTGGTATGCTTCTGCAACTTTGATTTTCAGAATTTGAATTGCCAGGCTCATACGTTAAAGTTTATTCTGACTAATTGTATGAGGAATGTTTTATTTGCAGTTATTATTTATGAGGAAAAATCTGCTTTAAATAGTGTAGTTTATTCTATTTAATGTCACAAATCATTGTCTAAAGTGTGTGTGTATGACTGTTGATACTTCTTCAAGGATTATGGCCACTGGTACTGTTTTGAGTAAGTTTGCCTGGCTGCATTTTCAGAATCTCTAGATGATGTGAGAAATAAGATTTGAAATTCTCCTTTGGACAGTAAGCTAATTTTTAGACCCTCTGCAACGGAGATCATCAAAACATGCGATGACAGAGATAAACTGATTCAGAGAATCTCTCCGATTTTCAGCCCTCGTTTTTCAAAATTTCCAAGGGATTCTCTGCCCCCATACCATTTTGGTAAGAAACAAAATAAGCAAATTTCCGGTAAACAGATGTTTAAAATTGATGGCATTGGGGTTTCCAAAAAGGCAGGAACCCCCAAAACAAAAGAGCCTAACAAATTAGAATGACTATTTAAGGGACCATGTCCCCCCTCCCCCGGTGGTTCCTTTTCCCTTTCAGAAAGTCTGAATCTCTGTTCCTCTATCTCTGCCAGCAAATAGTTTCATACAAATGGGGTCTGGGGATCATTCATCAAGGTTACAGAGGACAGTGAGAGAAAATTCCTCTTTTCCACAGAATAATCCCTCATCAATCAGACTAGACCCTTTTATTTCCACCTGTCCTTCAACATATGCTGTCTCACGGAGTAAAAGAGACATTTCCTCCTTTATTCTAGGATTTTTTTTTTTTGCCTGGAGACCAGTTGTCTTTCCTAAACCAATTTGTGATTGTGCTCAAACTCAAAATGCTGTCACTTCATAACCTTTTACTTCATCTTCTTCCTTACTTAAGTTTTCTAGTAACACCAGATTTAAACGATGCTTACCTTCACATCCCTATTCATCCAGTTTTCAGATGTTTCTTAAGGTTTTGTGTGTCTGGATCATATTTCTGGTTCTCTGCTTTACACTTTTCATGTTCAATTCATCAATGCTGTTTATAAATTATCTAGCTCCAGTTATAGCTCACTGCAGACTACAGGGTATCCACATTTTTCCATATTTAGCTGACTTGCTTATCTTTCCAGAGTCTTTTTCAAAGAGTCAGGAATCTCTCACTTTTGTGAGAGATCTCTTACATAAGCTGGGATTCCAACAGAACATTCAAAAGTCTTTTTAACTCCATCACACTCTGCACCTCAGTTCAAAGAGCTTTTCTTTCACAGGAAAAATCAAATCTAGATCTAGATCTATTTCTAGGGTTTTTCACCCTGACTTCCATCTCTGCAAAGGAATACCCCAGGATTTTGGGTCTCATGGCATCTATGATTCTTATGATAACCTGGCAAGACTCCATATGAGAAAGATAGAGTGGTATCTGAAATCTTGGTTGTAGCATCAGCATCCATTATCTTTTCAACTCCCAGTTATGAGATTTGTCACAGGAGAAATCTGTTGATGAAGACTGCAAATATCCTTCCATACAGGTCTCCCTTTCTCATCTCCTGCTCCAAAACAGTCAGTCAGCACAGATGCTTTGAACTTTGGTTGTAGAGCAGTGGCCGGAGCAATAAAAGTGGAAGGTACCTGGGACAACAAGGACAGATGCAAGCACATAAATATAAAAGAAATGCTTGCTCTAATCAAGACACTCAACTCACTAAGAAGTTCACTGGCCCTCTTCAAGGTGCTGCAGGCAATATCACAGTTATATGGTACGTCAACAAGCAAGGGGAAACCAGGTCTTACCTCCCATGAAGACTAGCTATGTTAGCTTAGGATATAGCTTTACAGCACAATCTCACTCTATAGGCATCCCATCCCATCAGAGCAAAACTGTGTGGCATGCAAGTGGAGCAGGACCAAGACAGACACTCATGAATAGAAACTAGATCTGGGGATCTTCCAAGATTTAATCTATCAGTGGGAAGTCCCTCAAATAGACATCCTTGGCTCCTTTCTGAACAATCAGCTGGCAAAAGGACTCCACACAAGAATGCCTGGAAGAAGATGCCTTTTTCTTTCCTTAGAATTGTTCCTGTATGCTTTTCTATATTTCAACTCTTTGAACTGCCTATGCCCCACAACCAATAACTAACCCCACATCTTTTTAGTTTACTTTGTCTATTTCCTCTCTCCTTTCTCCCTACCCTCCCAACCTTCTATTAATACATCCTTCACCCCGGATAATCTATTCCCCCTCTTATTTCCTATATCCCTTTCCCAATAATTTCTTTCTCAATATAACACCCCACTCTATCCCCTAACACCTTCTCCCTACTTCTAAACATTTATTTTCACTTCTATGTCTTACTTATTTACTTAAATATCTGCACTATTATTCTTAACATATACCTGCCCTCTCCTAAAATATCAAATGTTTCTGTGTTTCCTAATACATATACAAAACATGTAAATTGTAAATGCATATTTCATACCTTTTATAGTTACCTCTTGTATATAAAGCACAGTTTTAAATATGATGCTATGGTTGGGAGGGTGGCCTAATGGTTAAGGTGTTTGCCTTACAAACACAAGGTGCAGGGTTTGAGCCTCACAAGGGATTGGGGCTGCTTAAAAAAATAAAGACAGTTAGCCTAGTACTAACCTATGAACCTATGTAGTATTTGTCAGTCCATGTCATTGTTAATGTTTAATGTTTAAATAATAAATGGAGCTTTGCTCCCTGGAACTCCGCTAAAAAAGAGTTCCTGACCCAGTTGGACTTTCCCAGTCACCAAATGTCAATAAATAAAATAAATAAATACATTTCCATTGATATGCAGAGTACTTCTGAAGATTCAGAAGGAGTCTCTCAAAATCATTGTGGTGACTCCCTTCTGGCCCAGACAACAGTGGTTCTCTCTTCTTTTGGAAATGGCCATTGACGATTACCACAAGCTTTCTTGCAGAATGGATCTACTTACATAAGAACAGGAGTGTTTGTTACATCCTGACCTCAGCCAGCTTCAGCTGTCTGCTAGATGATAGGGTCTTAATTGTTTTAGGCACCTGTTTACTCAAGGCATATTGCAAGTACTAACGGAGACAAGAAGGCCCGCTACTAGAAAATCATATATTAACAAATAGAAAAGGTTTTCTAGTTGATGCCATCAACATAATCAGCACCCATTCAGGATTAGTGTTTCTTTGGTTTTACAATATTTGTGTGAATTACTATGGCCTTTCTTACTCTTCCATCAAGGTTCATTTGCTGGTCAGTTTTGCAAGTCTGTCCATGTATCCCCTTCTTTCAGTGGATTCTCAAGTATGAATGTTTTTGAAAGGGGTTTTGCATAAGAGACATCCAATAAAACTGGTAACGCCTACTTGGGATCTTAATTTTGTGTTAGAGAAACTAATACTTGCTCCATTTGAACCAACTCAGGCTGACTTCAGGTTCTTAACATGAAAAGGTGTTTTTTGATTGCTCTAACCTTTACAAGAAGAGTATGTGAGTTGCAAGCTCTTACGGTGAGCCAGCCCTCTCATTTCGCACAAGACAATGTTTCTTTGAGACCCAATTCTTTTTTATGCCTAAAGTGGTATCTGAGGTTGCTTTAAGCTAAATTATCCATCTCCCTGTTTTTCTTCCTGAACCAAGAAATGAGGGTGAGAGGATATTCCATACCTTGGATGTCTGCAGAGAGCTCAGGAATTATCCTGACAGAGCAGAATTGTTCAGATCTTTGGATCTGTTGTTCATCTGTTGTGAAGGTAAGAGGAAGAGGAAGAAGCTGTGTTAAAGCAAACTATTTACAAATTGTTGCCTCAGGCTATTACCCTTTGTTATTCTCGCCACAACAAAAAATATTCCAAGCAGGATCAATGCTCACTCTACCGGGGCCTTAGCTTCTATAGCTTTTTGGAAACGGTCAGAGTCTAGAAGTATTCTGGAAGCAGCAGCTTTGACTACTGCACACAGTTTTATAAAGCACTGCAAGCTTGATTCCTTTTCTACAACTAGATCAGGCTTTGCTCAGACCATTCTCCAGGGGCACTTGGACCCTTCCCTTCCACCATCTATATTTTGTAATCTAGGATAATCTACCTGTGATGATAGGTGGTACTGCCAGCTATGTCAGGAGAAGTAGGGCAGTGGATGTGTATCATATGCCAGCACAGCTAGCTGGAATTTAATAAAGAATTATATATTATTTGAATATCAGACTGATTTGTACAGATGTTTGAGTTGCAAATGCATTTGTGTAGTCACAGAAACCAGGTTCAAAGCTGGGGAGAGCATCCCAGCCATACCAGATTACTCATCCTATCATACATTCAGACCCCAAACCAATGGCAGCAAAACAAAAAGAGGTGGAGTTGCAATATATATTAAAGGCATATACACCTTCAGGCTGGTCAAACAGTATGATGCACAAGAGACACTCCAGGTGAAGCTAACCATTGACAAGACCCCTATTAAAATCATAGCTAACTACAGGCCCCCAACTTTGACTCAAAATGCCCACTCCACCTATCTATACGTTTTTGAATCTATCAAGATTCAAGCCTTCACCCTGATCCTGGGTGACTTTAACTATCCAACGATAAATTGGAAGAACTACTCATGCCAAAACACAGATGCCCAGATATTCCTTGATTTAGTCAAAGCAAATGCCTTGGACCAGTTGGTTAACACCCCCACAAGAGATGAAAATATCTTGGACTTGGTATTAACCAACATGAGTAACCACTGCAGCATCACTACAGTGTAATCATCCCTGGTAAGATCCGACCACAAAGAGGTCACTTTCAAAGTCACCATCTCCCCTAACCCCCCCCCCCCCAGCTAGGGTCAAACACAAAAACTTCTCCATAGCTGATTACAGCCTCCTGAGGGAAGGTATAAACAGCTTCACAGACCACTCCCCCTCCATAAGAACTGGCACATATGTCCAAACCTACACCAGAGCACTATATGAGCACTTGTATAGTGACATGGAATCAGGAATACCTGACAGGACAAAATCAATCTCTCCTTAGCCTGAACAAGCAAATAAGAGCACTAGTGAAATCCCCCAAAGCAAACTTTGAGTCCAGACTGGCAACATCTACTAAAGACAATCATAAAGCATTATTCACATATGTCTGCAATCTCAAGGAAAGCACCCAGATCTGCTCAGAACTGCTGGTCAAGGACACCTCATGCACAAATGCTGTATATATAGCCAACCTGCTGGCAGATATGTTCAATGAAAACTTTGCCCCTCTGTCCCCTCCATCAGTAAAACAGGACACCTCAGTACCTGCCCCCTCCCCTTATCTCTAGGGAGCAAGTCATCACTCCCCTCTCATAGGTAAAAAATACAGCCTCCATGGGACCTGATAGCATCCCAGGCTGCATCCGAGATAACTCAGGCAGGAACTTGCAGCACCATTAGGCACACTATTCAACCAAAGTCTAAGTACCAGCTTCATCCCAGCTGAGTGGAGGACAGCCACTGTCATCCCTTTGCACAAAGGTTGAGCGTCCACCAATCCAGGAAATTATAGACCCATCAGCCTAACTAGCCTGATCTGCAAGGCCATGGAGCGCATTATCATGGACCTCAGTAACATGGACATTGGCAACCTCCAGTCACTCGATCCCACACAGTTTGGTTTCATCAAGGGGAGATCATGCCTGTTAACTTTGGTCAGCTTTTCTGAGACAGTCACCAAGGCCATGGATGCGGGGAAGATGGTGCATACCACCTACTTTGACCTTTGCAAAGCCTTCAATACTGTTCCCCACTCAGGTATAATAGATAAACTCTCTCAACTAAGCATCAATCCATATGTTACCAGCTGGGTAGCAAACTGGTTCACTGATAGCACCCAGCTAGTCAAAATAGGGGAAGCCACCTCAAGCAGCAGACCCTTAACAAGCGGTATACCCCAGGGATCATTCTTGGGGCCTCTGCTGTTTGGGATATACTTTTCTGAGGTGCAGGCCAAAACCAGTGGGCTATGGCTGACGAAACTTGCAGATGACTGCAAGCTGGGTGTTGTCATCAATTCCTTTAGTGATGTAGACATCCACCAAGAGGGTCTCACCAAAACAAATGACTGCTGCCTGAAACATGGCTTCAAACTGAATGCCAAAAAATGCATCATCATCCCCTTTGGACAGAGTGACATCCCCACAAATTATCACATTGATAATAAGGTCCTAAGCATGCAATCAGTCATGAGGGACTTGTGCACCCAGGTTGATAGCAAACTGACTTTTGACCACCATATTGCCTCCAATATATGGAAAGCATTCTAGATGGCCCACCTCATTAGTAAGGGTATCTCATCCAGGGACAAGGTGGTCATAACATCCCTGTATTCTTCCCTTACAAGACCCATCATTGAATACAATGCCCGTTTCGGCATGTACCTAACAAAGCACATGCAGCAGCCAGAAACACTACAGAGGTTCCTCATCAGGAGAATCCAAGGCCTCAAACATCTACCCTTCACAGATAGGCTAAAGGCCCTGTCTCTCTACTCAGTCTCTTACAGACTCCTCAGAGGTGGCTACTGTCTGGCATACAAAGCTATCTCAGACCCTGCCCTGATAGGACTGCTGCATATCCACAAGTCAAGCTCCACTCAAGTAACTTGCATGAGTGACCTCAACCTGGTCTGTGGCATCAATAGGATTTGTTGGTGGGACAGATTTGTGTCCCAGAGACTCCCCCTTTTGCAGAATAGGCTCCCTCTCCATGTCAAGCAGAAATCCTTGTTAACCCTTTTTAAGCGCAACCCAGATAACTGGATGGGGAACAGAAAATATACCCCTGGGATTCCACCTGTATCCTTGCTGGACATTGGCATAGTGTGCTGACTTGGAACATGGGCTAAATTCTTGGCTAGGCTTGTAAGGGCCTCAGGGCCAATAGCCTATTAACTTGCTATGATCCTATGATTGTATGATAAATTACCACAATTGGAAAGGAAGAGATCAGACAGTATTATACTAGTAGATATTGCAAGACTATGACTTCACATTGTGATTGCTTAGAATATTGCACTTCATCAGTTGTAGTATGATATAGTCTGATGTTCATATTGCACATATATGGAGTGGTGACTCACTCCTGACTATTGTACATTCAAGAAGTAATAGCATAAGATATCAGGCTAATTGTACCAGTTATTGAACCAATATGCCAGAGTTATTACTATAGCTGATACTCCATAGCAAGTGGCATATTGATCTAATTATTCACTGTCATGCCTGGCATTCAAGTTCATTGCCCTTATGGATAGAGGGAAGAAGCTCCTGTTTAGTCTAGATGTTTTGCAGTGTAAACTGTGATATTGTCTGCCCGAGGAAAGGCAGAAGTACATGCCATGGGCAGGGTGAGTGGGATCACTGATTATCTTCCTAGCCCTTCCCACGCACTGAGTCTCATGTAGATCATCCATGAATGGGAGCGAGGAACCAATAAACTTTAAATTATGTACCTATATTTGGAGGTATGTCCATATTTTCAGAATTCATTTATCCTTTCACACAGTTTTCTAAATCACCTCATCACACGTGATTTTTATATCTGTTTAGTACACAGAAGACCAGACTACATGACCGATATACCAGTGGCACCAATAATTTAAAGAAAGAGGGCACACTTCTTACATTTCCCTTTTCAGAAGCAAAACTAAATGACTTTGTATGGTACAATTTTGCAATACAGGCCATTTAAGTCTACAGATTTTACACTGTCTATTTGATAATGTGCTTTTATTTTTCCATCATTTGTGTAATTTTTTTTTAAATGTGTTTCTAAGTAGTATTCCATATTCCTACTGGAAGCAGGAAGAGTTATGTGCTATTTGTTAATCAATTTTTTATGCTAATTACATGCATATAGTTGGGTTTTAATTAGTGGTGTTTTAATGAGTACTAGGTTCGGAGGAAATCTGTGAATTAAATACAAAAAAACTCTAAACCTAATTGTTGATGTGTTTTTTTTTTCTTTTTTTCTGTTTTGGTTGGAGCTTAAGTTTTAGATCCTATTCCCCCCAAAGACCCTTTCAATATCCCTGATATTTGTCCCGCAACTCACATCTCCTTAGATTAAGTGTTACAGGCTCTATACAAGGCAAAGAATACAGCTTCCATGTGACTTGTTAGTATCCCAGGATGTATTCTGTAGCATCTCCAGCAAGAACTGGCTTTGCCATTGAGCACCCTATTCAACCACAGCCTAAGTACAGGCTTCATTCCAGCAGAGTGGAGAAATGCCATTGTCATCCCCTTGCACAAAGGTGGTGCCACTACTGATCCTGGAAACTATCACCCCATTAGCTTGACAAGTCTGTTCTGTAAAGCCACGGAGTGTATTATTATGGATCTCTTAAACAAGGACATAGGGAATTTCCAAGCACTTGACCCCACCCAGTTCAGCTTTGTCAAGGACAGGTCTTGCTTGTTGAATCTGGTTGACTTCTTTGAGACTGTCACCAAGGCCCTGGATGAGAGAAAGTCAATACATACAGCTTACCTTGAATTGGCCAAGGCCTTGGACACAATCCCCCACTTGGGTATCATCAAAAAGCTAATACAACTTGGTGTAAATCCCTATCTCATCAGGTGAATGACCAACTGGCTCACCAACAGGACCCTCAAAGTCAAAATAGGCACCTCCACCTCTGATAGCAGACCTTTCACTAGTGGAGTTCCCCAGGGATCTGTCCTGGGAACCCCCTACAGTTTGGCATCTATTTCTCAGAGGTCCAGGCAAAGACAAAAGGCCTGTGGTTGACCAAGTTTGTGGACAACTGTAAGTTGGGTGTTGTCACTGACTCCCCAAATGATTTTAACATACTGCAAGAGGGTCTCACAGCAACTAATGACTGGTGCCAAAGTCATGGCCTCAAGCTAAATGCAAAAAAATGTATCATCATAGCATTCAGCAAAAACAGGACCCTTACTGATTACCACATCAATGACAACTCCCTAAGCACACAACCTGTGGTGAGAGACCTGAGCAATGAGGTTGATAACAACCTCACATTCAACCATCATGTAGCAGCAGTGGTCAGAAAAGCCTTTTACTTGGTTTATCTCATAAGTAAAGGGATTGCGTCCAAAAAAAGGAGGTTATTATCTATCTATACTCCTCCCTCATTACAGCAATAATTGAGTATAATGCCCCATTTGGGATGTACTTCTCCAAACATCTGAGCAATCTGGAAATGCCACTGAAATACCTCACAAAGAGAATCTATGGCCTCCAACACCTGTCCTATGCAGACAGGCTCAAATAACTATCACTCTACTCATTATTGTACAGATTGCTCAGAGGTGATCTGTGTCTCACTTATAAGGCAATCTCGGACCCTGCACAACTATAGCTGCTCCATATCCGTAAGTCTAACTCCTCATGTACTACCACCTCAAAAGGCCTGAATCGAATATGCAACATCAACAAAACCTGCTGGAGAGACAGGTTTGTCTTCCAGAGGCTGCCCCGTCTCTGGAATAGACTTCCTATGCATGTCAAACAGAGCACCTCACTGACCCTCTTCAAGCGCAACCTTGATGAGTGGATGGGAAACCACAAATTTGTCCCAGGGGTTCCACCTGTGTCCCTCATGGACAGAGGTAACAGGTGCTGACTGAGGTTTCTTTTTGGGGATAAACTCTTGGCTAGGATTGTAAGTGTCCCAGAGCCATTAGCCTAGTAACCTCTTATGATTGATCCTATGATCCTATGATTTTTATAGTGGTGCTGTTTCCATTCATTACAGTATAGGACCTATTTGGTGTTTAGCAATTTTCTAATTAGATGCCCAGATTTTTAGTGATTGTACATTCTTTTGAGGGCTTTTGTACCTATGTGTGCATGTTGAGACATATGCCCTTGGACAATCTTAGATTGCATCAACCAAGCATTTCCTAATTTGGATCCAAAATATGGACTCATCTCAAATCACCATATATTAAACACATCCTTTTAAAATACCTTCCTAACAGCTTAGAATCCTATTTATTCCTAGAAGACAAATGTCAGTGCTCCTCTGGTGTTACACAATCCTTTTTTTCCTGATGTTTGGAGTAGTCTGGAAATGCATATTGTGGTTGCTGTATTTGTGTTTTGTTTTTTCTTCATTTTAAATTAACCTGCTCTTTACAGACAATTTGTAACTGGACTAGCCTCAGTTGAGGGCCTTATGTTTCATCTCATCTAGCTGTAAAAATAAATAAATAAAATAAAAATACATCATCTGAAAGACTGCATATACCAACCAGAGCAGACCTGATGAGGAACATAGTGACAGAATAGGTTTTAAGCTAAGAAAAATGCATTTGAGTATTTGTCTTAAATACAAATAATATAACAAAGAACAGTGTGGGTACGATAAAGTCCAGCACAATGTAAACTCTAAGGGCACAGACTGAGAACACAGTTATCATGTCCTAAGCAGGAAAGCAGGTGGTCAAGAAACCAACAGCCTAGCAATGGCAAGCACACCTCAGTGTAGGTATCTCAACTCATCTTGCCTCTACCTGATGTGCAGTAGTAGCAGTCACCTAGTCTAGTCTACTCTCTGACCCAGAGACTCCCCAGACTCTGGAATAGACTGCCCATACATGTCAAGCAGAGCGCCTCTTTGGCCCTCTTCAAAAGGAACCTTGATGACTGGATGGGAGATAGAAAATTCACCCCAGGGATCATGTCAGTTGCCCTGCTAGACAGGGGTCCAGGGAAGTAAATATCGTGGGAAGAAATATCTAGGGAATTGTTATGGCTAGGCTTGTATAGGCTCTAGAGCCGATAGCCTAATACCAACCTATGAACCTATGAACCTACCTCTGATGCCCTGTCTCCTTTACCATGTTCCTGCGATGTCCCTTACCATGCTGGAGAAAAAGCCATGTGTGCACCACACTGTGAACTGCCTGCAAGATCCATATCCTCAGCATCAACTCGCAGGAGTTGTTGAGGAAGTATACAAAAGCAGATCATTGTCTGTGAGACTGTAGTGCTGGTGTGCAGATACTGATTGGGTAAACTGAACTTACCAATGCCACTGTATGAGCAACACATTGTACACCAGCTCCTGGACCAGACTGGAGGGAGCACACATCCTAAAGCACAATTATGAAGTAGTATTTTTTTTTCCTTTCCTGCCTTTGGACTATCAAGCCGCACCACTGACTGGTCCTCCTCCTCTTAGGTTAAAGTTGATTGTAGATCCATTATGCATGCAGCCATTGGAGTTTCCTCTTTAATTATCCTAATTCCAGCTGCCCATGTCTTGTGGATAATGTGGGCAGCTGTGTTACCATGGAGGCATTATGCACACACCCTAAGAGTTACCATCACCAGCTTGGTATCACCAAGCCCACATGCCCCGGTCTTAAGACCACTGTGAATGTACAAGGCTCCAGCTGCATGGAGTAATCAGCCAACTGGACCTACAATCTCGCTTCCTCTGATTGTCTCTTCCAGCCTTCACCTGCTAGTTAATGTCAGGTTGTCTGGGTCTTATTCAGGGCTTTATTCCACTTTGCCACAGAGCCAGGCATTGTGAAGTTATTATTATTTTTGCCTACGGAACATCAAGATTTCAAGACAAAACCAGCATGCAGTTGCCACGTGACCATTATCCCACTCAGACTACACATGAATCTTAAAAGTCCATCCACATTGTTGTCAATTCCCTGTAGTGACCTAAGTGTCCAGACTTGTGAGCCTACAATTTGTGCATGGTGTGCTACATACAGCATTAGTGACAATGCTCATACCAGCAATTTTAGTGACCACACAGCCACATAGATGTTGTGGAGCTACCATGAGTTCTGTTGCCTGTGGCACATGTGCAGCGATGGTGTCATCAGCCCAAACACATCCAGTGGCTCCATATTACAAAAGTCGAGAAAAGGAGGTTCCCCTCTAATATTGTCTGATCCTGTTATCTGTGTAGTTGGATCACTTGTTCAGACACACCAGAATCTAAGACTGAGGAGACTATTTCCACATAATGTTCCAGACATGGACCCATATCAGACTGTAGTATAACAGCACCAAATGTCAGTTGCTGACCCTCAGTGACATCATTCATACAACTGCTCACTGAAGGACAACCTTTATAATCTGTTGCACACTCAGCCATTAATGCAATAACAACTGCATTATCAGTTTGTAAGCAGCAAAAGAATAAGATACATAAGTGTTGCATTCTGGTTAACATTCTGCCTATGAAACAGCAGTTAAAATAAACCTGCATCTACTACATAGAACACTTGTGTTTAATGTTCCCATATCTGAAAGGGAACAGATTGTTAGATGCAGTAGTGCACATCTCCAGAAAAGGCTCTACTAGAAACATGCCTGACACAGTGCAGCATAAATCATCAGTGCTGCGGTAGATGATCCCACTTCAAATGGCACAGCTACATGCTATGTTGTATCAGGTGACACACACACATACAAATGCATGGGACACGTGACAATACATATCAAAAACTTGGGATGTACACAGCCCTAACAGAACCATATACCTGATCTATTATCATGTTACAAAATGCAGTAATCATAAATTGTAATCCTCTTGAAAAGGCTGTCATGAACCTTGTACCGCACTGATCCTTTGTTCTAAATTTTAAATCAATCACTAATTTGCCCAAGGCATTTTTAAATTCTGTGAGTGAAGAAATAACAGAAGATTCCAGCTCAGCACTGAATGGAGCTAAATGAACATGAATTAGATCAAACATAAGGAGTCTCCTGTGATTTCTGATTCCTTGTGAAAGGCTGTTAATAGCAAAACCATATAATATTAGCTGCTGTTGTTATGAAATTTTTTAGAAGTCTTCCTTGAAAAAAAAAACAAAAATGTAATTAGAGGGATATAACTGCAGCTGTTGAAGCCTATAGATATAATAAGCCTAAAATCATTAATATGTTTCGGAAAAAAACTTTGAAATCTCTAGAGATTTTTAGGTCTTTTGTAGAGTAACAGCAAACAAAGATATTATATAATTGCCCTAACCATAGTATTTTGCAGACAAATCAGAAGAGGGAGCTTCTTTGATTGAACAGAAGCCATGAAAAAAGCACCTCCACAAACTACTGTTATGGAATGTAAACCTGTTATTCACTATTATTTCCACCTTCTTAACAGTTACTCACAGTCTCCTCAATGGTTTAACTGTAGAACAAGGATATAGTTTGTTATTCATACTGAAGTATATAACTGAACATTTTTGTGGTGTTCAGTTTTATTAATACCAGAAATAACAGTGTTTTTTATTTGTTTGTTTGCTTAGGTATTTGATTGCTTTATTAGATGCTTTTTGGCTAGGCACCCTAGGAAATAAAAGATAAAACTGTGTGCATATAAAATGGTAGATTCAATAACTTACATGGCAAGAAATGAGTTACATAATTAAAATATATTAGTAATGAAAAACACGATCCCTGCATAAAATTAAAAATACAACTCTATAAAAATGGTACATAAGGAACCTCATAAAGAAGATCTCAAAAACTTTGTATCCAGATAATGGAAAGTAGCTGATTACAGAGGGCAGGAAGCAAGTGAACAAATAAAATCCTGCCATATGTTTATAGATGAATCCAGGGGAGAAACAGCTACCTCCTACCAGATAATCTAACAGTCCTCATCAGGCAATAGAGTACCCACATTTCCTTTAATTGGACAAGACCCAGGTCATGTAAACTTGGAAAGTAAGCATAAGGATTTTAAGTATTGATGTGGCAGTGACTGGCAGCCAGTTCAGATCTTGCAGCACAAATACAATTTGTAGTAATGCAATGTTCCTAACAAGTCTAAATATAGAATTCTTCATCTGCTGCAGCCATGTCTGATCTCCATGTGAAAGTCTAAGGCAGAGGTACTGTGAATGTCCAAGTGAGATGGCAGGAGCAAATGGATCCCTGCCACTATGTGCACAGATGGAATCAAGTTCCAGATCTAGACATTATTTTTAACAGGGTAACATGATTTCAAACTCTTGATCCTTAAGAGTTAAGCTGATTTTGCTGGCTAAAGTGGTCCATGTGTGATTCTACTACTGCTCTAAGTTTGTAGGTGTTTGCAACATATACTTTTGGTACTCAAAATAGAAATCATAAATATGTTGAAAAGAAATGGGACCACTAATCGGAACTGGATCATGGTCAAGTGGGGTCCCCAGGCAGGGTAATGGACTGCCCCCCATAGCAATACCAATATCTCATTATTTGTCTGTCGCTCCTCAATTATCATAAAATGCTGTTCAAACCAGTCAGTGCACATATTGTTTGTTGTTTTACAATGATCATAGAGATTTGGATTTAAGTTAAAACTGCTATTTCAAAATTTACAGTAAAAACACTGACAGCTATTTGCTAAAAAAAAAAAAAAAAAAAAAAAAACGGTCTCACATTTCCCTTGAAATTCACATGTATTGAAAATGCATCTGTCAACCCATAAACTACAAGACATGTGCTGGGATTCATTGTCAACCAGTATATAGTGAAGCACTAATTAATATCTATGTGAAAGGAGTAGAAATTCAAAAGACAAATCTGCAATGCATTTTCTAACAGCTTTGGATAGCCTACTAGATGGAAGCATTCTTTTTCATGGACAGCCTAAGGGCATTGTCTCATAAAGTGATTTGCTCAGAGTCGCACAGTAGACAGATGAAGGCTGAGGGAATCAAACCCTGAACTGCAGAAACAGCTCAGAGCCGTACTCATTTGCATTAAGTACCAGATAGACTGTTGTAGTTCAACACAGTGCATTTCACTCCCGTGTGTCTGAAAAAATAAAGGTTAATTAAAATGTACTCACAGTTAAAATATTAACATTAAACTCATATACTTTATGCTGTGCATTTTATTCACAGCCAAATAATAAACACACAGTCAACAGTCAACAAAACAAGAAAATCAAGGACTGTGCCTAATGAACATTGCACATATGATGATATTCCTGTTTATCACAATCAATTACTTCCTTTATACCATAACTACTACAGGTTGCAGATACCAAGAATTTACACACAAACAATTCCATCAATTACATTCATTTGCATGACTGCACACCTCAGACAGCTGCTTGAGAATAAGTGAATGAATACTTTCATAAATAATGGGCCAGAAATGTACCTCAGCTTGCTGCTGTCAAAATTATATAGTAGAACCCATTGCAACCCCCCACCCTCTCAATATCTTAACTAAATCAGAAACAGAGACCCAGAAATCAGGAACAGATTTTAAATGTTTCACTTATATACTTAGAAAGATGCCTTAATAAAATGCTTTGTATTAACTAGTATTTTATGAAAGTCAGAAACTCATGCCTGTCATTATTTGATGACTATAATCTACAATAATTTGCCAGAAAGCCACAGATGCTACAAGGAATGGGAAAAATACCTCTCAACTTCTTTGTTCAAGAATTCCGGACAGAGCCAAAAACAAGGGGACAAAGGCCCACATTTTAAATCCATGTTTTACTTATTGGCTAATCAGGTAAACAGCTGTACAAACTGTTCCTTTTCAGTGATGACCCAGGAGGACTGACTAAGTGACTTTCTCAAAGGTATACACTAGGCAGATAGAAGCAGAAGGATTCAAATCCTGTACTTTTGAATGTAGGAAGCAGTTTGTTAACAGCCCAGAGCCTTAAGTGCCAGACACCTCTAAATAACTTGAAATGTATTTTCTGAACAACAGCTATGAACTCCAGTGGCAAGCATTACTGACTGATTGTTTATCCTCAGTGATTTGTAACACCTTTATTGAATTATCTCTTGAGACACAGGCAAACATACATTTCTATAACAGAAAACAAACCATATTAACACATTCTCAATTGCAAACATTATGCATCACATATATTCTTTTGTATACTACATCAATCAATTGATCAATTCCTGCCTTTCCTTAAATGTCACTCTTCCTCCAAAACATTATTCTGCGTGTATTATTCACACAGTTTCCATTTTTTCTATGTCATTTTCTCCTACCCTTTTCTTTTATCCCTGTTACAGTATCTAAAACTTTATGTTTTATTGGTAGCCACTAGAGTTAAACTTAACAAGGCCTTACTATGTATATACAATTGAGATACTGTATCCCAGCTCAAAAAAAAATTTTTTTTGGTTACACCCTTTTGCTGACCCAAACTTTCTGACAATGTATTCTGTAGGGAATGTTTAAAGTCTGCCAGATAGTTATACTCCCTAAGCATATGATCCCAGTTACCATTATCCTCGGTGATTTATCAGAAAATGAAGAAAGTGAAGAAAGTAAGAAAGTTCTGGCAGTATGTGCAGTAGTGGATTAAGGCCCTAGGTTGTTAATCAGCTGCTTCCTACAGATAAATGTACAGGGTTTAACTCTTTCTAGCCATTTGCCTACTGTGTGACTTTGAGCAAGTCATTCAACTAGAAAGTGCTCCAGGGACTTGGCTAACACAGACGTGCATAACACACACACACACACACACACACACACACACACACACACACACACACACACACACAAATGTTGGGACTTGCTGAATACAAAAACAAATTCAGCTGATTTGGCATAGTGGTACATTTCTCTGACTGTAGTGCACAGGGTCCTGGGTTCAAGACTTGGCAGTGAAATGCATTGTAGTAATGCAGCATTTGGCTTTACTGGAAAGGCTCACCCAGATTCCGCTACAGTTTGCTGTGAGGGAAAGGTTAGTTTGCTTTTTATTTGTTGTGTTTTGTATTACTTTATTGCCTTTTTCTATTCTGTATACTATTTGTTTTCTTTACACTATGTTTTACTTGTATTCTACTTTTAACTGCATACTAAAACTTGAAAAGAGACCACAGCACTGTCTCTTCACCTGGTTAGTGTTGTGTTCTTAAACACCACTGTCTCCTAGTTGTCTGCCCCTTATGTTAATTTGACCATATATCTCATTTCCTCTTTGCTTTGACTGGCTGGTGTGAGTAAGAACAACATTATCATTTTGTGAAATCACTCCCCTTCAACTACTTAAATTTATTGGCCTTCCTATTGTATTCCATAGTACCAGAATACAAAAGTGACCACCCCTTTCAATCTATCTTGCTGTTTTAAAAGTAGTGACTATCCACTAAAAACTTAACTTTTAGAAAGTTAAACTTAAGTTACCTACTTTCACATGTAACTCCTATAGGGCACACTGCAGTGTTTAGGATAAACCATTTTTTTTCATCTTACCTTTAAGCATATATTGCAAGACCACCAGTTATTGTAGAGCCCACATTCTGCCTCTCAGTATTCATCTTGGGATTAGTGCTTCTGTTTTCTCCTGGTGAGCGGAGTGCAGTTACATTATTTCCTGGAGACTGCTGATCACCAGAAAACTTAAAAAACTGCTTTATAGGTGACAGCTTAGAATCTGTGCTTATATTCTGATCCTGATTAGAGTAGGAGCAGAGTGCATTGATTCCTGACTCTTTCTGGTTGGAGAGTGAGTGTCTGTGCTTAACATACCTGATTGGTCTGGCTGCTATTTGAGTCATCTACCAGAAAAAGCCTACAAGCCTGCAGACCCTTGCATCATCTGGGACAAGACTGTGGATCACCAAACAGGCTGTGGCCTGCTTCTGTTCTTGGGTTTGTTGCTAAAACTAGCTAGTTTTAGCTAGAACTGGTCAGCTTTTTTAGTTTCAGCACTCAAACTGTTTCCTTGTGCTCAGCACTTGCTCAGAACTCATTGTAAGCACTAAATAAAGTACAAATTACTACAGCACTCGGCTTTCCTCACTTGTCAAAAGGAAAACAGTTATTAGTACTTAAATTAATAAGCACCTATCCAGGCATGTCTATGGGTCAGCTCTTGGTGTTTTCTCCTGTCCACCTGATGAATCTGAGCATCTTGGGGCAATGTAGCAATTGCCTCATGTACACTGACAACCCTCTCCTCCTACCACCCAACACTACAACCTCTGAGAGATGCACTTATATAGCCAAACTGGAAGCCAAGCTCTCTCCAGCGAAGACTGGACTAGACAGTCAAGAGAAGAGGGTTAACACCTGCACCACACCACACCACACTCAACGCATAGTGTTTCAAAACCCACACTACCAAAACCCACACATAGACACGCAAAGCATGCACCCACATTCACAGAGGCTCTCAATAAAAATCTGCCCAAGCAACAGAGACCTCCCAAGCTGAAACGCAGACAACTACCTCCCCCAACACTACCCAAATGACACACAGCCCACAAAATCAGTGTGCCACTAAACTTCAGTCCATAAGGCAAAACAACGTACCCAACGTACTAGTCATAGGTGACTCTATAGTCAGGCACACTGAAGTCCCACTCACCAGGCTAAACATGGAGAAAGTTACTGTCAGCTGCCTGTCAGATGCCAGGATGCCACATAATTCACGCACTCAGGTTGCTCCACAACAAGTACAAATATGACTCAGTCATTGTCCATGCTGGTGTGAATGACCTGAGATGTACCTCCCTGGACTACATGAAATGAGACATGTAGGAGCTTTCAGATCTTGTAACCCAGGCAGGTATGACCCTAGCCCTGAGTAGCATCCTGCTATTGCCCAGAATGATACCACAGTACAAGGACAAAATGACTGACAAACAATTGGCTAAGCTTCTGGTGTCATTCTAAGGGGATCCAGTATCTGTCTGCCTGGGACAACATGGTTGAAAGACCATGATGCTTTGCCAGAGATGGCCTGCACCTGCCACCCCTGGGATTCTGGATACTGGCTGAGGCTCTTTCCACCCCTATAGTGCCTATTTTAGCCAAGGTTAAAATGCTAAATTCACCACCATAACAGGTACAAGCAAGCAAACTCTGAGGGAAATGCTACTTAGTGCTAGAAGTCTAAACCTTCAAATGCACTCACTTGAGGCACTCCTTAAAATGGAGAACATCGACATCTGTGCAGTGACAGAGACCTGGTTCACGGCCCCAGAGAGCACTCCTGCATTACCAGGTTATAATTCATACCACACCTTTCAGACACCTAACCTGGACCGAAACATTAAAGGCAGAGGCATGTTCATATTCATTAAGGATATCCACACCTCCAGGCTAGTTGCTCAACAAAATGCATCTGAAATTATTCAAGTGCAACTGACACTGGGGAAGACTGCAATCCAGGTTGTAGCTTGTTACAGATCCCCCACCATGCCCCAGGATTCCCACTCTTCATTTCTTAAGATACTGGAAAATATTAAGGTACAACCCAATACCTTAATTATGAGCGATTTCAACTACCCCACCATCAACTGGGAAAAGTACTCATCTACCAACTCATTTGCTCAACGTTTTCTGGAATTCATAAATTCCAACACCCTGGATCAGCTTGTCCACACCCTCACCAGGGGCAGCAATATCCTGGACCTGATCATTACCAATATGGGTGCCACTCCAGAGGTCAACTCCTCGCTGGTCAGATCTGACCACAAACTAATCACCATAGACATCCATATTCCACCCCCCCCCCCCATTAAGGAAACCACCATCAAAAACTATCCAAAGCCAACTTCATGCTTCTTAAGACAGAAGTGGCAAACTTCACGACACCCATGCAGACGGAAAATAGAGGTATGACTGCTGAATCTTACACTAATGCACTGTATAAGCACATACACGAGTGCATGGATCGTGCCATCCCCAAAAGAACCAAGCCTCTATGCTCCAAAAAAAGGAAGCCAATCTGGTGGTCCCCTCCCATAAACAAATTCTACAACAGAAGGAAAAAGCTGTTGCAAAAAAGAGTAAAATCCCAAGATTGGAGGAACTCCCTGGTCAGCCTCAGCAAGAAGCTGAGATCCCTCATAAAATCCTCCAAAGCCAGTTATGAAAATAAAATTGCCACTGATTCCAGAGACAACCACAAAACATTCTACAGCTATGTCAAGAATCTCAATGGCAACACACAGATCTGCCCTGAGCTACAGCACAATGGCACTAAATATTCAGAACCAACCGATATTGCCAACATCCTGGCATATAGGTTCAGTGCTAACATTACCCCACCACCACCCTCCAAAGGGCCCATCTTAATACCAGAAGAATGCAAAGCCCCTGTAATCATAGATGAACAAGTAAAGGCTGCACTCTCCAAAACCAAGAATACAGTATCCATGGGACCAGACAACATCCCAGGCTGCGCACTGCACGAACTACAGAACAAACTAGCACCTCACCTAAGTACCATGTTCAATCATAGCCTCACTTCAGGCTATGTGCCTACTGAATGGCACACAGTGATGGTTATCCCACTCCACAAAGGGGGTGCCACCACAGACCCCGGAAACTACTGCCCCATTAGCCTGATGAGCCTGGTCTGCAAGGCCATGGAACATATCATCTTGGAGCTTATAAACAAAGACTTAGGTAACCTCCAAACCCTGGACCCCACTCAGTTTGGGTTTGTAAAAGGTAGAGCACGTTTACTAAACCTGATTGACTTCTTTGAAGCGGTCACTAGAGCTGTAGACGAGAGCAAGGTAGTGCACACAGCCTATCTTGACCTTGTCAAGGCTTTTGATACCATCTCCCACTATGGAATTATAGATAAACTCACTAAACCAGCCATAAATCCCTATGTCACAAGATGGGTGGCCAACTGGCTCACTGACAGAACCCACACAGTAAAAGTAGTGGACTCCAAGTCCGACTTCAGATCAGTGATGAGTGGAGTACCACAGGGTTCTGTCCGGGGTCCTCTCCTGTTCGGCAGCTACTTCTCTGAAGTGCAGGCCAACACAGAAGGTCTTTAGCTAACAAAGTTCACAGATGACTGCAAACTGGGAGCCATAATACAATCACCTAATGATGTAGACATTCTGCAAAAGGGTCTCACAGAGACAGATTCTTGGTGTCAAAGTCATAGCCTCAAGCTCAATACCAAGAAGTGCATTGTCACCCCCTTTGGGAAAAACTCTGTACTCATGAACTACCTTATAGGCAGTAGCTCACTAAACACTGAAAGTGTTATAAGAGACCTCAAGACACAGGTGGGCAGTAGTCTTTCCTTTGATAACCACATAGTAGTCATCATAGTAGTCAGGAAATCCTTCTACGTGGCACACCTCATCACAAAAGGGTTCTCCTCTAGAAAAAAGGAGGTCATTATTCTTCTATACTCATCAGAGTGGGGATGGTGTCAAAGGCCTTGGCAAGGTCTAGATAGGCTGTGTGGACCACCTTACCCTTGTCCATGGCTCTGGAGACTGATTCATCCCTCATCAGACCCATTACAGAATACAATGCCCCGTTTGGCATATATCTCACAAATCATCTACAACAATTGGAAAGGCCACAGAAATACCTCACTAAGAGGATTACTGACCTCAAACAGATGCCATACGCAGACCATATCAAAAAACTCCAGCTCTACTCCGTCACATATCGCCTACTCAGAGGCGATCTCTGCCTAACATACAAAGCTATGTCAAACCCAGAGCTGTTGGACATGCTACACTTAAAGAAATCCCATTCTCTCTGAACTACATGCTCCAGGGACCTATATCTTGTCACCACAATAAACAAAACATGTTGGAGGGACAGATTCCTGTCCCATAGACTTCCCATACTCTGGAACAAACTACCCATTCATGTCAAGCAAAGCTCCTCATTAGTCCTCTTTAAGAAAAACATTGACGACTGGATGGGAAATAGAAAATTCACCCCAGGGATCACTTCTGTGACACTGCTTGACAGGGGTACAGGAAAATAATTTTCTTGTGTGGCGAAAGCCAGGTAACCTTTTTGGCTAGGCGTATATAGGCCCCAGGGCCGATAGCCTAGTACCTACCTATGAACCTGCATGCATTTTCTGAGCAAAACTAACTTTGTCCCTCTAATGAATGGTATTACTGACTGACATATTGTAATCCAAAGTGATTTAACTGAAAAGGTGATTGCATGTTCTGTCTGTTATCATCCTGGAGGAGAAGGCAGAATATGTAGCCATTTTGGACATTTTTTGTGGGATTGCTATACATCAGAGAACACACACACATACAAACAATTGTGCGTAGATGTACACACACATGCATGCATACACATATGTGCTCACACACACACACACACACACACACACACACACACACACACACACACACACACACACACACACACACACACACACACACACACACACACACACACACACACACACACACACACGCACACACACACACACACACACAGAGGCACATGCGAGTGCACACACACATGAGCGCACGCACACTACAAATATACCAGTCTCCTGTGAAAAGATCAACAATCCACAGAGCTAAGATCCAATCACCCAATCAAGTTGAAAAAATAGGTTGCACAAATATCTCCCACTGGAGAGTGAAAAGAAAGCAATCAGCAAAAACTAGATATAATAATCCCCTGTTGCAGCACTTAATATGGAAAAAAATAATGCCTCATACACAAATGTAGGTAGTGAGGCACTGTGGTTTCAGTTTTTCATGATGTCTTGTCAGGAGATTTCATCTTCAATAAAATTGTAAAGAAGCAGTGCTTATCAACAACATTAATTAAAAAATAACATACTTTTTGCATCAAAAGCTATATATGGTAAGGACGTTGTTTCCATCATGACTGAAAGTGTGGTGATATATTTTAAATAACACTTTATTATCAACAAATGTACCTGCATAGGTTCCTAGGTTCCTAGGTGTGTACTAGGCTAATGGCCCTGGGGCCTTTACAAGCCTAGCCCATAGAAGTGCCCTGGCATTGTGCCACCCGTTGTTAGTTCCAAGTGCCTCTATCAAGTAGAGCCACTGGAGTGATCCCCAGGGAGAACTTTCTATTTCCCATCCACTCATCAAGATTTCTCTTGAAGAGGACTAGTGAGGTGCTCTGCTTGACATGTATGGGAAGTCTATTCCAGAGCATGGGCAGTCTCTGGATTATGAACCTGTCCCTCCAGCATGTTCTGTTGATTGTGGTAATAAGGTTGAGGTTTCTGGAGCATGTGGTGCTGATGGATTGGGATTTCTTTAGATGTAGCATTTCTAACAGAGCTGGGTCAGACATGGCTTTGTAAGTCAAGCAGAGATCGCCTCTTAGTAGACGATATGAGACAGAGAATAGCTGGAGTTTTTTGAGTCTGTCCATGTAGGACATGTGTTTAAGGCCTAGGATCCTCTTTGTGAGGTATGTTTGTGGTCTCTCCAGCAGGTGTTGAGTGAGGTACATGCCAAATGGGCATTATACTCTATGATTGTTCTAATAAGGGAAGAGTAAGGAGAAATGATGACCTGTTTCTTTCAGGATGCAAAACCCTTGGTAATGAGATGTGCCACATAGAAGGACTTTCTGACCACAGTGGCAATGTGGTGGTCGAAGAAGAGGTTGCTGTCAACCTGTGTCCCCAGATCTCTTATAACACCTTCAGTGTTCAGTGGGCTCCCATCGATGTGGCAATTAGTGAGAACTGAGTTGTTCCCAAAGGGGATGATGATGCATTTTTGGCATTAAGCTTAAAGCCATGGTATTGACACCAGTCATTGGTCTCCATGAGGCCTTTCTGTAGGATGTCTGCATCCCTTGAGGAGTTAATAATGGCTTCCAACTTGCAGTCGTCTGTGAATTTGGTCAGCCAGAGTCCCTCTGTGTTGGCCTGGACTTCTGAGAAGTAGATGCCAAACAGAAAAGGACCCAGGACTGATCCCTGTGAGACTCCACTCGTGACTGGTCGGCAATCTGACTTGGAGTCCACTACTTTCACACTGTGTGTTCTATCTGTCAGCCACTTTGCAACCCACCTAATGATATAGGGGTTGATGCCTAGTTTGTTGAGTTTATCAATAATTCCTAAGTGAGGAATGGTATCAAATGCTTTGGCCAAATCAAGGTACACTGTATGAACTGCCTTACCTTCATCCACTGCTCTGGTGACTGACTCAAAGAAGTCAACCAGGTTGAGCAGGCATGATCTACCTTTCACAAAGCCAAATTGCGTGGGATCTAGAGTTTGGAGACACCCTATATCCTTGTTACTTAGATCCATGATGATGCACTCCATAGCCTTTCATATCAGACTCATCAGGCTAATGGGGCAATAATTTCCAGGGTCTGTAGTCACTCCTCCTTTATGGAGAGGGATGACTGTAGCAGTGCTGTGCCATTCAGTAGGGACAAAGCCTGAGGTGAGGCTGTGAGTGAACAGAGCACACAGATGTGGTGCCAGTTCACTTTGTAATTCATGTAGAGCACAGCCAGGGATATTGTTGAGGCCCATGGAAGCTGTATTCTTGCCCTTAGACAATGCAGCTTTAACCTGTGCTGCAGTAATGCAGGGTGCCTGGCATTCTTCCGGTATTAAGATTGGTCCTTTAAGGGGGGAGACAGGGGTAAAGTTGGCACTAAATCTGTTGGCCAGCATGTTGGCAATATCTGTTGGCTCAGTATAGGAGGTACCATTGTGCAGTAACTCAGAGCAAATCTGGGTATTGCCATGGAGATTCTTGATATAACTACAGAAGGCTTTGTGGTTGTTTTTAGTGTCTGCTGCAATTCTGCTTTCATAGCTGGCTTTGGAGCTTTTGATGAGGGATCTCAACTTTTTGTTGGGGCTAATAAGGAAGGTTTTCCAGTCTTGGGACTTTACCTTTTCTGCAACAGTTTATTCCTTCTGTTGTAGAGTTTAATAATGGCATGGGACCACCAGACTGTCTTCCTTTTTTTGGAGGAGCGTGTCTTGGTTCTGTTGGGTTTGGCTAGTTCCATGCATTTATGTACATGTTTGTACAGTGCACTGATGTATGATTCAGCAGTCGTGCATCTATTTTCCATTGGCATGAGTGCCCTGAAGTTAGCCACCTCTGTTTTTAGGAGTCCAAAGTCAGCTTTGTAGAAGTTTTTCATGGTGGATACCTTTGTGGGGGTGTGGGTGAGATGTGGATTTCCATGGTGATTAGTTTGTGGTCAGATCTAACCAGGGAGGAATTGACTATTGGTGTAGAGCAATGGTTGCCCATGTTAGTAATAACCAGGTCAAGGATGTTGCTTCCTCTAGTGATGATAAGAATAAGCTGGTCCAGGGAATTGGAATTGATGAATTCCAGGAAGCATTGGGCCAGTGCATTGGTGCTTGAGTAGTTTTCCCAGTTGATGGAGGGGTAGTTGAAGTGCCCTAGTATGAGAGTACTGGGTTGGACCTTGATAGATTCCAGGGTGCTTAAGAACATGGAGTAAGAGTCTAGGGACATGGTTGGGGACCTATAGCAGGCTATGACCTGGATCGCAGTCTTACCCAATGTTAGTTGTACCTGAAGTACCTCAGATGCATTATGCTGGGCTACTAGTCTGGAGGTGTACATATCATTTATGAATATGGAGACACCACTGCCTTTGGAGCTTTGGTCCATGTTTCAGGGCCGAAATGTGTGGAATGAGTTATAGCCTGGTAGCATAGGGGTGCTTTCTGCTGCTTTAAACCAGGTCTCAGTTACAGCACAAATGTTGATGTTCTCCATTTTGAGGAGTGCTTCGAGCAAGTGCATCTTGAGATTTAGACTTCTAGCATTGAGCAGCATGACCTTCAGATTGCATTTATTTATAGCTGTTACAGTCGTAATTTGGTCTTTGAAACACCGCCTCAAAAGACACTATAGGGGTGGCAAGAGCCTTAGCCAGTACTCAGAAACCCAGGGGTGACAGATGCAGGCCATCTCTAGCAAAGCATAGAGGTCTGTCACTCATGTCACCCCAAGCAGACAGATACTGGATCCCCTTAAAATGACTCCAGAAACTTAGCCAATTGTTGAAGTCAATCATTTTTTTGTTTGTACTGACGTGTCATTCTGGGTGATGGTAAGATACTGCTCAGGGATAGTGACCTACCTGCTGGGCCACATAATCCAAGAGTTCCACCATGTGTCTTTTCACGTAGTCCAGGGAGGTGGGTCTCAGGTCATTTATACCCACATGGACAATGACAGAGTCATACTTGTACTTGTTGTGGAGTGACCTGAGTGCATGTGTTATGTGCCGGATTCTGGCATCTGATAGACAGCTGACTGTTACCTTCTCCTTATTCAACCTAGTGAGTGGGACATCTGTGTGCTTCACTAATGAGTCACCTATGATTAGTGTATTGGGCAAGGTGTTTGGCCTTAGGGGCTTAGGTTGAGGGGCACACTGTGGAGGTGAGCTATGTGCCCTGTGGCTTGTGCTGTGTTGTGGTGGTCAAGTACGTTTCTGTCTTGGAGGTCTCTGCTGTTTGGGTAAATTTCTATTGAGTGTCTCCATGAAGGTGGGTGTGTGGTTTGTGTTTTTATGTGAGAGCTGTAATAGTGGGTGTTCTGGAGGGCTATGTGTTCCATGTGGTGTGGTGCAGGTGTTGACCTTCTCCTCCTGACCAGCTAGTCTGGTCTTGGCTGGAGAGTGCATAGCTTCAAATTTGATGATATAAGTGCATCTCTTACAAGTCTGAGTGTTGGGAGGTAAGTCGAGAGGTTTGTCTGTGTACATGAGGCAGTTGCTACACTGCCTCAGAATGCCCAAGTGTACCAGGTTAATAGGAAAAAGCACAGGGAACTGCCCATTAATCATGCCAGTAGGGGTGGTCATAGCTACTATGTACTGGAGCTATTTCCGTGAAGAACAACTAGTGCTGATGGCTCTTAGGTGTGCTATAATAATTGCTATAAAAACCTGTTGAAGTGCAAAGCGATTAGGCTATTTGAAGTGCAAGAGAGAAAGAACTAGCAAGATCTAAGGGAAAATCTGAAGAACAGACTTTCTGGCACCAGTAATAGTTTACCTCAACTCGGCACCGCTGAGCAGAGCTCATACAAGCACAAACCTGTGCAAACATAGGCTTTTAAAACAGAACATTGAAAGGGATGGAAAAACTGCCCAAACATTCAATAAACTACAATTTCTGGGCCAGAAACCACCCCTCTTGTGGTAGATAGGCTACCTAGTGCTTACCACTCGATTATTTACAGGAAAGGTGGGAAACAAGCGCAAATGCAGGTTTTTAAATCAGAAAGTTGAAGGGGATGGAAAAACTGCCAAAATGGCCACTAAACTACAATTTCTGGACAAGAAACCACTCCTCTTGTGGTAGACAAACTACCTAGTGCTTACCACTTCCATTGATAAGTTAGATGGCTTCCCTCCAACACAGAAAGGCTTGGGGGGCTCAGAAGCTTACAAACAGTCCTGGATACAGCAAATCTGTATCTGGACTAGACTAGTTACAGGAAAGGCAGGAAACAAGTGTAAATGCAGGCTTTTAAACCAGAAAATTGAAAGAGATGGAAAAACTGCCCAAACGGCTAATAAACTACAATTTCTGGGCCAGAAACCACTCATCTTGTGGTAGATAGGCTACCTAGTGCTTACCACTCCCACTGATAAGCTAGAAGGCTTTCCTCCAACACAGAAAGGCTTGGGAGGCTCAGAAGCTTGCCAACAGTCCTGGATACAGCAAATCTGTTTCTGGACTAGACTAGTTACAGGAAAGGTAGGAAAAAAGTTTAGAACTTGTTTTTTTACAAAAAGATTTAAAATCAGAAATTACATCAAGTATAAGAACATTCAAAACCATTTATGCCGTAAACCCGAAATCAACATCCATAAACAGTTTGACAAGACCTATATTGATGTAAACCCATTATAGAAAAGACCAGAGATGGAAAAGAAAGGAAATCAGAAAGCAAGGGCAAAACAATTTCCAGTAATGGATATAAGCTATATTTATCTATAGTTAGATGACAACCTCTTGACTCCATTTTTTTGTTTGGTATTACTACTCCTTGCTTTCAACTTGGGGAACATAATCAGTGGTTAAAGACTGATGTAGTGAAGAACAGATACAAATTGGTTCAAAATCCTTTTTACTAATATCCCAATGATCATTTTGGACCCAATCTTTAATTTGCTGTTGTCTTAGCTAATGCTCTAGATACTTAACAAGACCCTGGTAATTGCTGTTTCCTTATTTATTTATTTATTTATTTATTTATTTATTTATTGTATTTCAAGGACAGGCTTACTCCCTCAGCCAACAATGGGCCCTAGGCAGCTGCCTAAGTCACCTTGTGCTGGATCTGGTCATTTCAACTTCTAGTTTCTCCATAAAAACTCTCTTATCTACATCCTCATACTCAAGCCTTTAATAACTGTCTGTTTCTTACATTTCAGAAACATAAGATAATATACCAGGACAACCTAAGTCTCTTCCTTCATAGAAAATATTTTCTTCCTACCTACCTTCTATTAATGTTCATACTGCACCACTACTAAATTTCCTGCCACCCTGCAACTTCTTCATTCCTTGATTCCTACTTCCCCACTATCTGCCATTAATAAAATACAGACCCCTTTACTTATTCATGCTAGTACTCAGCTTATCATATGTTTTTTCCTCCTAATGAGCCATCTCTCATCCTACCATAACTTAGTACTAGCTTTCAATATCTCTCCAGCTCTGCCCCAACCACTTAGCCATACTTCCTCCCATACCACTCAACTGTACAGATTTTCACAGAATGTCCAGATTTTTGCATCATATTTTTGGTCTGTTTCTCTTAAAATTATGTTTTTCTAGTAAAACATTAGCAAATCATTGAGGACTGAAGTCAGAATGTAATGACAGATATCTGAGTTTCGGACTTCACAACCTTCAGAAAATTCATGCTAGTGCAAAACTTGCTATTCTATCAACTTTCTAAGTTTGTAACAGCAATATTTTTAAAAAAAATGTTCATATCTTTCGGCCTTTGTCCCCCATTATTTATGGCTTTGTCCAGATTTCCTGCTCTGACAGGTTGAGAGGTATGCTTCCTCCCTAAGCTCTCAACACATTACACCACACCTATTTATTGACATCTCTCACCTTTACTCAAAATACAGACTAACTCCATTTCAGTGCAAATCAAAATAAACTAAAGTAGAAAAATACTTTCCAAAAACATGAATCAGTAATACCCCAATTTACTAAGATCCTCCTAGAAGGAGACATTCACCTTAGTCCTGGCCCCACCTATTACAACCACCATCAAGACAATTCCCTTCCATATAGTACTGTAACTCCATAATGGTCATCCCCCAACCATGGAATCTAACTTTTGCCACTATAAGTATTAGAAGCATAAGAAATAAAACTACTGAACTGCATGCTTGGATTACCCA